>NW_024429259.1:0-91628 GCF_017639785.1 Mesocricetus auratus | reverse complement strand
GTGCTCATGGAACACAGTTGACCAAACAGTTCTGAAACTGACAACATTACCTTGAGTTAGTTGGTTTGTAAGATCACAGTAGGGAAGAGAGATTTTTGCTGTCCCTCAGACATAAAACATATCCCAGTCTCTCCCATGAATATCCAGGCCTAAATGTGATCCTCCAGGTCCAGGAAGGTTGCTCACTGTTCCCGACATGGACACAGCTGTCTATTCATCTAAGTCAGCCAAGCTATCCTTTTATGGGAGGAGTGGCAGATGTGGCAGGCATTTCCCATGACATCCCAACACCACTGCTCTACAGCACTAACATAGAAATGCTAATGTGGAAAACAGGGCAGAAGGAAGTATTATGGCCCTTTCTTGTCCAGACTACATACCCAGCTCTTTCTCTGCTTCAGCTGAAACAGTCTCAGGAACTATCTGGTTTCCTTCCCTATAGCATGTTTCTAAAGACTCAATACTTCAGATGTCCCTGAGTCTGGCCATCCTGTTTTTTCACCAAGTAAAATACATTTAGTGATAGGGGGATAAACAGAATGTCCAAATTCACAACACTAGGAAATGTCCAATCCAAGACTACAGTTAGGACACCAAACAGATGTTCAGCACATTCCCCTTCATCCCACATTGTTTGATGCTTCCCAATTTGGGGAGCTGTCCAACTAAACAAACATTAAAGTTTCTTTTCCTACCCGACATCTTCAAGTCAAGAACAATGAACAAAAGGAGGAGATAGGGACAAAGGAAGGAGAGAACGGGTTGTAGGTTTCAAAAGGAGTAGGATCTGAATAAAGGGATGAGAAACACGGGTTGTTAGGTTTCACAATAAGTGATCCACGTCTGTGCATAATAAAAGATGCTCAACACTGAGGAACGTTTTGTCAGTTATTTCCAAGGTAACCTCAAAACTCCATCTGATGCTGATTGGCTGAGGGGGAATGATGTCATCAAGCAGTTGAAAGCCAATAAGTATCCAAGAAGACATTTGTTAAAGGGGCAGACTGAACACCTGCAGGAAGACTAGAGCAGCCAGAGACCTGAGTGGCTAAAAAGTTAGAAAGAAGGGAGCATGGGTACTGTCATTTTAAAAAGTTATTTTAAATATTATACTAACATTTAGCTTAAATTTGATATTAAATTATAATATCCTATCATGATAAGTAGAAATTCGCCAGAATTTCAGAGTGAGAGAGATGACCCAACTGTTAAGAACACTAGCTTCATTTGCAGAAGATCTGTGTTTTATTACAAGTAATTATAAAATGACACAGACATTTGTAAGTCCTCTTCCAAAGGATATGTTACACTCTTCTATTTCTTGTGAGGACTGAAGACACATGATGCAAATACACACAGACAAACATATAAAATAAATACTTTTTTAAATTTCTTAAGATGTATGTATATACAAAGGGACGCTGAGATGGCCATAGTCTTGAATACATCAATGATGCCACTGACCAACATTCCAATGGTTAAAATGAAGGATGCAGTGTCCTATTAGAGATGACAATAACAGACACTCCTAAGTAGCCACATAAACAAAATTAAGAATGGCAATGAAGGAAGATTCCCCTTTGTTTCTTTGTTTTATGCAATGAATTAAAAAGTAATGACAATAAAGCCTCCAAAACAATAGAGAAACCCTGTCTCATAAAAACAAACAAATAAAAAAAACAAACAAAAAGACATGACATGGATTTCTGGTTTCAGATTCATAATAAAAGCTGGTACTTTTCACTCCCATGTTTCAAGTAGATATGAGATAAAATTATGAACAAATGGCTTTTCCTGAGCCATAGAGCACAGATGTCCCAGCACACACCAGCACACTCAGGGCTGAGAGTCAGAGAAGAAGAGCCAAGCTCTGCTATGCTACCAGGAGCTCCTGGTGAGGAAACAATAACAAGAACTGGAATTACAGAAAGCAGTGAATAAAAAGGTCATCGATGCTGGGAGTAAAAAGTTTCTGGGATAACAATTACATCTGGAACTCCCAGTGACACGTTTTATCTGACACTCCGTGAGTTTCTCAAATGAAGATATATGGAAAGAGTTTTGAAGAGTAACAAGGAAAGAAAGAAGGAGATCAGTCCTTGTTACACATGTTTAGCATGGCACCATGGTGAAGATGTCCCACTCCATAACAAATGCACTCCAACATGAGCACCAAAATAGTAGGTTAGAGAGGGAAAAGAGCTTCAAGACACCAGACAACTAAGGGAATTCAATAAGAAGCAAAATTGGGAAATATAAGCAGGAACTTGAGGAAAAAAACAAAGGCAAGCAATAATTCTGAATCTCAAGAGCCCAACCCTACAGCTTCTGCTAAGCATAACAGAGTTTCTAGACTGATCAATACAGACATATGAACTTCCTTGGCTGACATCCTATGTCATGTAATACAAAAAACTAACAGAGATCCATCTATATACACAGGTCAAGGAGAAGGGAGAGAGGACTTGAGAAAGAAGTGACACATAAGGGGGAAGGCTAGGATGAAGGGAAGTAGTAAGAGGGGGTGAAGGAAGAAGGAACAGAAGGAAGATGGTAAGCTGGGGGAGGAGAAGAGGAGAGGAAAGAAGGTAGGTCAAGACCAATGAAGAACGGGAGGAATGAGGAGCAATAGGAAAAAGAGTAGTAGAAAGAGATGGGGAACACGAAATAAGTGGAGGGAAAGACTATGAGTCCAGTTGGGTATTAAGAGAAGAATATATAGTGAATAACTGTAACCCAAGGAGTTAAATGATTAGTATGTTCATTTATAGATGAAAATTGAAGGAGATTAATTGAACAACCTTCCAAGACTTGCACACTATAAGTTGAATATAAGACTTGAGCATGGGTAGCCTGGCACACAAACTCCTGTGGTTACAAAGGTATCATGATCCACATGTCAATTGCTTCTCTCGCTTTAAATCTCATTTGATAATAAGCAAAACACTTGCAGACAAAACCAGTTAGGATTTGTAGAAGTTCTAGACTATATTCTGTGTAGATAATCTCGTTACAAGATAAGAATTCCTATTTGTGCATGTAGTTCCATATCAAATTGGTAATTTGCTGATAGTATAGCTAACAATTGTGCCTTCATTGGACATATATATATATATATATATATATATATATATATATATTATTTGACATTTTAGTAGTGTAGGAGAAACAGCCAAATCTATAATAGGATAGTTTCTGAGCCTTCTCCAAATAATTATGGGAGATCCAATTTGGTTTATGATGCCAGCCTGCTTTCAGAGAGGTGCATTCAAATTCCATCTCAGGGGAATTCTGAATTCCTGATATCCTGCAACTTAATCAGTAGGACAGTCATCTACTGTTGGCTAATAACTAACTCAGGGTTAGCCCTTGAATCCCAGACTAAAGGCTGGGAATACAGCTTGTACTGATCAAGACCTCCTGAACGTCGGTGTCATATGAACATTTGTGTGGAATATTATGCAGATTTACAATGCTATGGAATATGCTTAGCAAGGTAAATGGAAAAGGTAAATCCAGAGGAGAAAAGGGGCACAAGGAGTTGTGTTGAAAACAATAAACAGATTGAACAAAATACTGATGTTAAATAGCATTAAGGGAGTGGTGACTCCAGGGCAAGATCTCACCCCAAAAGCCTTCCAACTTTTGAGGAGAAGCTAAAGAAAAACTCAAAGCCTGGTGTGAGTGCACACACCAATAATCACAGGACAAGGGAGGCAGAGGCATTTGGTGTCTAAAGCTGAGCACAGTTTGATCTACTGAGCAAGTTCCAGGAAAGCCCAGATTTGGTAATGATGGGAACCATCAAAACCAGGAATCTGGTAAAGATTTAATTGAACAACAAGTCATGATCCAGGCTCAGAAAGCAGTAGGACTTGACATCTTAGACCACAGGCATCTGGCTTTAGCTTCAGGGATGGAAGCAAGAGGGTATAGGCCATCCCTCTCCATTAAGAAACTTGAGGATGCCAGTCATGTTGTATGGTGTGTCTTGGCATGGAGTCCTGAAGAGTACATTGTGTGAAGCTCTCAAGGTGAGGCCCAGATTGCATTGGAAAACACAAGATTTTGGAGATGTTAGAGTCATGTGACTTATGCCTAGGAAATTTGCCCACTAGGAGTAGAAGACACCAAGAAAAATATGTGTGGTGCAGTCAACAAAGCAGAGAGGAGTTGGGGATCTCAAGAGCACTTTGACAGTACACTTAGAGGTTCTGAGTTTGGAGTGTACCCAGTTGGTTTTGGATCATGACATTATCCAATATCCAACATCGACTTTGTTCAGGTGGGAAGGGTAAAATACAGCTTTTGCCATCACATCATGAAGTATGAAGTATGTGTTTTGTTTTTTTGCTTTGATTCCATATGGCTTTCAGTTAGTGGATTGACATGAATACACAGAGACATTAAGACTTTTAAACTGGTGCATATACAAAAGGTCTTTTGAAGCTGCTCTCCATGATGTAAATATTATAATGCTGCATAGACCAGGGAGTGGAATTGGGTGTTTGGAGTCAAAAGGGTCCCTATAAGTGGCATTACATGGAACTGTGTTCATTGGGGTGGGTGAGCCTTAGTTGGAGGAAGTGATTCACTAGGTGGTGGGCTTTGAGGACTGAGAAGCTCAGGCTAATTCTCTGATGCTTCCTTTTGGTTCCAGATATAAAACTCCCATTATATTCTCCAGCCTCAAGCCTGCCTGCTTTCCTCATGATATATATATATATATATTTATATAGACAGTGGGCAATTTCTGTATCCCAAATGCCACCAATATACATGACATATAGACACAAACTAAACAGAGAAATACCGTGTCCTAACATCCTAACAGCTACTATAAACTAAAAGAACCTTACATATTTTCACAAAATATCACAAAACATCACTCATGGAACATAATCTAAAATTGACCGAATATTCAGATCCAAGCATGTACCAATATCTAGAAGGAAAATGGAACAATTACCTGCATTCTAACAAAAGTATGGATCAAACCTGGAGATCAAAAAACAACACACTGCTTAGATACCCATGGACAATGAACAGTTCTCAACTGTATGAAAACTGGAACAAGAAATGAAGACAAAGAAAATGTGCAATAAAGAAAGAGATGGGGAGATAGAATTTTAAGTATTCCTGCAATTCATGAAAATGCAAACACAAAATACCAAAACCTGGGGTACCCAATGAAAGACAGTGTAATGGAAACATGCAGAGCAGTCAGTCTCTACATAAAGAAAATGGAGACATCCCATTCTAGCACCCTAATGGGAAACATAAAAGCTACAGACAGAAAAAGAATGACACCAAAAAATAAATAATACGAAATGAATGAAATGAAAATGGGGCATAACAACTGATACATGTGGAATCCAAAGTATCATTAGGGCATTAGTTAAAACCTTTCCTCCCCAAAAGGAAAACATGAAAGAAAAGGATCATTTTCTCAAGAAGTACAATTTCTCAAAATGAAGTTATATCAGAAAAAGAAATCAAATATAATTAGTTGCCTTAGTGTCTCTAAGATGCCCACAAACAAACAAAATACCAGGTCCACATGTTTTGGGACATATAGCTGCGAGATTTTTAAAAAAGAGGTAGAGCTATAATGCTCAAATTCTTGCACAACTTGGAAACAAATGGCATTGAATAAAATTCATTATATCAGGCCACATTTACCATGATAGCCAAATACCAGAAAGACTCAATAAAGACAGAGAATTACACATATATTTCCTTTCCGAGCAAACATTTTGAAGTATTCTATACAATGTTTGCAAACCAAATTCAAGGACTCTTCTAACAGATCATCCAAAATCATCAACATTGTGTCATACCAGTGATTCAGTGATGCACTAATACATGATACCCAGTAATACAGTAATACAGTAAATGAAATGATAAAAGCAAATACTGGTTATTCTCCTTATGCAGAAATGTCTTTTTCAAGGCCTAACAACCCTACATGATAAAAGTCCAGGAAACATTTAGTATAAAAGACATGATTAAACAAAACAAAGTCAATTCACAAAAAATTTCAAACCAAAGTTTAAGAGATAGGAAGACAGTCTAGGAAACTGTACTCAAATCGGGAACAACACAGGGTTATCTATTATATCCATATCCAATTCATGTAATAATTAAAAGTTTAGCAAGAGAATAAGACAATTGATGTAGATCAAAAGGATACAAAATGAAATGGAAGAAGTCAATATATCACTGTTCGCAGATGATATGGTAGTTTGTATAAGTAACCCTAATAATACAAATAGGTTCTCATACAGCTCATAAATAATTTCAGCAAAGCAGCTTGGTCAATGATAAAGTAAATGTGTGTGTGAGCATATATGTATACACATATTTTTTCCAAAAACAATGAAATGAATGGTGTATAAATTTGAGATACACCATTCAAAATAGCCACAAAAGTCATCAAACATTTTTGGGTAAGTCTAAACAAGCAAATGAGAGTTATGCATGAAAAATACTTCAGGACTTGGAGGAGAATGTCAGAAGAAGGAAATGGCTCACATGATCAAGGTTCTGTAAAATTAAACTAATAGAGAAAAAAAAGAATAGTTGTAAAACCTAACTCATTCAAGACAATCCCCTGTATAATGCAGAAGCCATTTGTTAGGAGACATTGAAAGCAAAATTCTCAGTTTCATAGAGAGCCACAAAAAGACACAGGATATATTGATGATAACCTTTCTACCTTAAAATCTCAAATAAAAGTCTCATGTTAGTAGATTTCAAGTGTTACTACCAAGATACAATGGAAAACATACATGGTATTGGCATAAATGCAGACACATTCATCAATGAGTTCAAATAGATGATCCAGATACAAAATTACATTTAGAGAGACACATGGTTTCTAATAAGGAGACCAGAATTACACAAAATGGGAAAAAGGACAGCATCTTCAACACATGGTACAGGTCAACCTGCATGTAGGCCTGAAGAAGAATATAAATAGTGCCATAATTTTTGACACATACAAAACTTAATTCCAGGTTGATTATAGACATCACCATAGCAGCAGATACACTGAAGCTGGTAGAAGACAATGTTGGGAACACTACACAATTCACTTTTCATGGAACCCAGCACCCAGCACCAACAAATGCCCTCTTCCTGTAGGTTCTCCACTATAAGTTTACCCTGGTCTCAGACCCACACATGGCACGGGAATTCTGGAACCTGGAGATTCTACAGAGGTGGTTGCAAGGAGGAAGAGGCTTCTCTAAGTGTCACACTCATACTGTGGATGAAGAAGGCAGCCAAAATCACTCGCTCATTATAACTTTGATAGTATAAGAAGGGAGCAAAGAAAATAACAATGGTTATGGCTACTGTTGCTCTCCAGGAATCTTCTTCAGCCAATCCCACAGTTTAGTTTGGAACGGTAACTTCCCATTGGATGCTGCCTAGTAGAATCTTGGTGATTCCATGGTGATGCCTGTAAACAAATATATATCCTAACAGGTCACCTGTAACCAGCGACAAGTAACCAGTGAGTACTCTCTTCTAGTGGCCACACTTGCCTCTGAGGTCTGCTGATCAGACAAGGACAACCACTTTTTCTTGATCCACTGTATTTTGGGTTGATAATACTCTCCCCCTGACCAAGACAAGTAAGAAAGAAAAATTTAAAACATGTCCTTTGATCTCTCCTCCTCTTATTTTTACTATACATTTAAATGTTTCATGAATTGGTATATTATTGATGTTGACATAGAAATCTCAAGTTGACTGTCACATTTAGCTTTAGTTGATAGTAGGTATGTGACTTTGGACAGACAGTTTGCTGTGAAGTTTTTTCTATCCACCTGCGAGAGAGATCACAATGTCACTATGCTCTGGAGTCTCCACTATCAAGAATTTAGTGGCCAGTGAACATGGAGTTAAACCAGGATCTTCTTGAAGGTGTTGGCCTCAAGAGATACAACAACATGAAGAAGATGTGTAGAGATATGGCAGACCAAATCACAAAACAGACAGTCTCTCTCCATGATTGTTTCGCCCTTTTGTTTCAAATTCGGGATGTTTAAAAATAAGGCTCACACCAGGTAGGATGGCACATACCTGTAATCTCAGCATGTACAACTTTACAGAATGAAGGTCAGTACACTCTAACATGTTCCACTTTGGTCTAATCCACAATCACCAAATGTACATTAAAAACATGCAAGGTGAATGACTGTCATATTTTGAGTTACTTAGACTTCTCTAGATGTACATGAAGGAAAGTGGGAGAGGCTAACTGGGCTGAGGGTTGTCAGTAGACAGGTATTGTATTCAAAGAAATACTGAGGCTCTTCCATAGAAAGGAGACACCTGGTAACTGGAAGAAAGGAGAAAACAAAGTAGGAACGGTTACCAAGTATAGAAATCCAAAAAATAACAACTGGAGAAATGAGTCTGAGGTACACCAAGGACGTTTGGAACAGAAAGTTGCAGAGAACCATAGATTGAAATCAAAAGCACAAGGCAATGACATTTACCAAACCATGTTTAGGCAACCAGACTGTAAAAGTTTTTCCGGATATAGGATCCTGGTCACATATAGGAAATACTGTGCTCCTCTGGTCCCTAAACTTCACTCCTTTCAGCCCATCTTTGGCAGCATTCCTAAAGTCTCATATGATACTTCATGTAGGGTATTATCACCTGAGGTTGGACACTCCACAGGCAGGTGTTCCCTACACAATGACAACTGACATGTGAAAGTGCGGTACAATTCCCACCAATATTCCTCACTCGAAAAGTAATCAGAAATTACCAGTTACCCAGGAACTGTCAAAGAGCCAATTTAACAGACATTAAAACTGAGAAAATCTTATTCAGAGATGAAACCCCTTACTTCATTACCATTCTCAAGAGGTCACAAAAATACCAAGCAACAGCAAACATTGTCTGCAGGTTGTATTTGTGAAGTCTTATATGCATATGTTATTAATGGCTGTAAAACTAATAAGATGTCACAGATAGTATAATGATTGTGAGGGGAACAGGAGAAGGTTGAGGAGGAATGGAATATTCACTGACTATAACAGTTGTCTATGAAGTTATAGCTGCATCATATCATGAAGGAAGCTCAGCTTAGAGACAAGCATGGTGGACATGAGAAGTACATATGAAGGCAGAGGAAGGCTGATCTGTGGAACTCAAGGACAGACTGCACTCTAGCTCAGTAAGCAGAGTAAGATATGCACAGAACAGGGATAAGGCAGTCAAGGTATGAGAAGTTGTCTAAGGTTCTCCTATCTGGAAAAACTTCTGACCTAGGACACAGATGCTAGGGAGTATCACAGCAGGCACAGTAGGGCAAGAAACAGTGGTGTCTAGATCACAGGAAGGGTTAAAACAGAGCATCTAGGATTCCATGCCCACAAAGGAATGAGAGGCATATTGTCTAATGAATACCATCATATCCTGTACGAAGAATCATTCTGAATCCATTTGTTTGGGATATGTGAGGATGCATGAGTGATAGACTCTGCCAGACAGGACAAACTGGCCACAACACAGCTCTTCAGGGGTATCTTCAAAGTTTCCATCTCATCATTTTCCCACTGTCATCTTGCTGTCTACAGATAATTTCCAAAGCATGCATTGCTTTGGCACAGAATTGCTCTGAGGCACTCTGTGCCACTGCTAAGGAATCCCCACCCAGCAGGAAGTGTGTGCAACTTCTCCAGGGTCTACACCCCAGCTGTGAGATCTGCATGGCTCCTGCCATCAGACCCCAGCACTTACTGCCAGAAGCTCATGGACAGCACCTCCCTTTCCCAATGTGCTGGCACGACCATTCTGACTGCACTGACCGGCCAGAACAATATCTCTACCCCGGCCTCCTCCTATCCATGTGCTCACCAGTGGGATCTCTCAAGAAGCACTGGCCAGAAGGAATTCACTGTAACTATCATTGAGCAGATTACGATGTTCTCCTCTGGGTACATGACAGCCCAGTATGATAATATATTTATCTCGATGCATTAGTCTCTTCCTGCCCAACAGTGTCTGCCAGTTCTCTCCAGGCAACACTGCCACATGTACAGAATCAAGAGTACAGCATGGCTCCTTCCTACCAGGAAGGCAGCCAGGTCACTTACTATGACCACACTGACTGGGATCCCTTATGGCTGGAGAAATCAGGCAGTACCTGCAGGCCTATGGCTCTGTGTCCACTCTGGAACTCAGGCCTCTGCCCTGCAACCAGAGACAGTAAGGGTGTTTAAGGAGATTCAGCCAACAAATATCCCATTACCTTTCTCCACCTCTGCCATCTCCAATCCCAGGTCTGCTCGAGCCATGACAGACACCAGTCTTCAAGGTTGGTACAGCCAGGAGGACTAGGAGTGTGATCACAGCTCTATCTTTCAGTAGGGGATACCCACACAGAGGAAGAATCGGAGTCCCAAGAGCATAGCTTTGCCTATGGCTCACCATCCACATTTTCAGTCTCAATAATGAGGGAAAGTCACTGTCCAGCCAAAAGATTCCACCCCTTAAACTCATTTTCAAGTAACTTATAACAAGTCTCTGAAATGTAGGGCTGGAGGAAAGTCAGGGATCTAGAACTGGTGGCCTGTCAGGAGGGAGGAATTGGGTGTGGTACCTAACCTCAAATAAAAACTGAGCTTTCTGAGGACATAGTACTAATGACAGAAACTGAAAATAGTTAAAGGAAAGACACATGTAATTTTGGAAACTTTACTCCAGACGACCTGCCTAAGCGCAAACTTCCAAGGAATGTATAGGCACTGGACAAAGGGGAGGGTGTGGGAAGTCCATATGCCAAGAGAATTCTGTAAACTGTCAGTGGTTACTATGCATAAACACACCATACAAACACAAAGGAACACATAAACATCTAAGAATACATGACATTGCATCGTCACCAGAAACAACTGGGCAGTATATGTGTCTCCACACAGAGGTGATGCACTTCTCACTCAGGCAGAGCTAATAGGAAGCCATGCCTCTGTGCTGTAAGGTCCTCAGTGCTGAGGTGTACTGCAAGGAGGGGAGCAGCTCACTCATCTCACTCACCAGGCACTGACTTCTTCCTTCACTCTTTTCAGTGGTGGACATGGAGATGGCCCTGGATTGACACTTTCAGACCAGACATTCTGTCTTCTGCAGAGTCCCGACCTGTGCAATGTCTAGATGCACGATGTCCAGACAATGATAACACCTGTCTTTGGGGACAGCTCATTAACTGCCCCCATCAAAATTCCTTCAGGATTCCTAACATGGCCTCCAGCTCCTGGGACAAACAGAGAATAACAACATGGATGAGATGACTGCTGACCCATCCATGCCTAGGAAGACCTATGAGTGCATTAAAGAAAACCAAGATTCACCACTCCTCCCTTTAGCACAACCCGGCATGCAGCAGCCCCTGAACTACTTTGATGATGGAAGTCTGAGGCAGAAGGTAGGTTCTGATACTTCCACCTTGAAAAGCAATAGTCTTGGTCTGGGAGAGACAGGGAATCTGGAAAGTCATGGAGTCCAGCATTGATTTTGAAGACATGACCACACTTGTGGGAGACATTCACCTCCCAACTCTTAAACTCCCTCACTAACCTATTCCAATTGGAAGATCCCCCAGCAAAACAATTGAAAGACATCAGAATCGTCAGGAGGGATCAGGCCCAGGAAAGCTCCAGCAGCAGCATCTTCACATACAAAGAGATGAGCAAGAAAAACTTGAAAGCCTCTGATGTACTTCATGGCGATCCTCAGCCCAGAATCCAGTGCCAGGTCATGTTGCAGGAAGAAGAGGTTGTGGGCATTGCCACGGCCAGTGAAGGTTATTGACATCAAGGCCAAGCACTTGGATGGTACAGCTCAGAAATCTTCACACAGCAGTCCCAGGGTATCTAGGGCACAGTGCCAAGAAAAGACCATGAAGACCAGAGACAACAAAACCAAAAAAACTGGAGAACTGAAGACATCTTTTCCCAGAGTCAAGGAAGAAGACAAGCTCAGCATCCCCAAGAAAAAGAGGAAGAAGAATCCACCTGAGCTCAGCCAGGACAGATTTAAAAAGCCTCAACCTCTCATTGGCATGCACATGCTGGAGAATGTGCAGGTCTTTCACCCAATGGGAACGAAGAGTGAAAGAAAATGGGCATCTCCTGCTCTCAGTCTCTGGTAACATTCAGCAGCAACCAAGATCTCATGCCAGGCCCAGCCACCACATCACTGCAGGATGTGCCATTTGATGGCCCAGGGTCTGCTAAATCCCTGGGCAATGCTCAGAGACCGAAGAGCAGTGCTCACACGGAGTGTCCATCTCTGTGCTTATGTGAACTGCCTTTACCTGGAAAGGTCAAGTTAGTACCTCTGCCTTTCCCAAACCTGGACAGGCCTCAAGCCAGAACTCTTTCCAGAGACCTTCTCTTCCTGACTTCAGGCAAGCCCACTGCAGCTTAATCTGTGAGGCCACATTCCCACTCCGCTCTGTCTACCACACGCAATTCATCACAACCAGCTCATGCTTGCATATTGTTGTTGGCCTCTGAGAAGACAGCTTTGCTGACTGCCACTAGGGCCACACAACATAACATAACCAACAGATTCCATTCTTGCACAAGGCCTCAGCCACCTGTCCCTGGGCCTGACCCCACAGAGCATCATCTCATATTTCACTCCAGAGGGAGCTTGTCTGTGGTGTCAGTAACAAGGCCCCATCAAATGTCAAACCTCAAACCCAGTATCTGCTGCAAGACTTCAGCTGCCACCCATTTCCATGGAGAAAAGTCAACATTCCACAGTCACCTCAAAGCCCATCACAGCAGAGCAGAGGCCAGAGAGGGAGGCCATGAAGATCTGGGCTCAATGTAAGTGACAGAATGCTGCCAAGTGCACCTCTCAGGACAAAATGCATGTTTTCCTTCATAGGAATAAGGATATGGAAACTGGTCGACCTTATGGCTATGCAATGTAAGTGCTGGCCAAGCCTTTGGAATGCAGTGCTGGTCATCATACACAAGCTGGGATACACATATAGATACAAGGATATGTCTGTTCTTTAAAAACCCTGGTGAATATATACATATGTAAGGACATATGTAGGTAAGTAGATTAATGTGTATATGTCTGGGTTTCTAAGCTTGTAAATACTTGAAGACACTAAAGTTGACTGTAGAAACTTAACCCAAATATTTCATCTATAAACATATATTGAGAGACAGTTTTGAGATTTTCCTCATAACTTGGCTACCATTAATCTATATTGCCAAAGTAAGAATAGATATTACATAAATACATCCTGTGTGTTAAATCACTGCAACTGAATACTTAATTTCAAACCAATTAGCCAAAGCATTGGTGGTGATCAAACTAATTTCCTTGATTTTATTTTCATTATATTAGTTGCTTATAATGGTATATCCCCCAGAGTTTATGCTCTATAGTGACTACACTCCTACTTTTTCAAACACTTCCTCCCAATTTGTACCTTTCACTCCAGCCCTTTGATCATTAGTAGTCTAGGACAGAATTCTTCCTGCAATTTCATTGTTCCAGCTTGATGTGAACATACCCATGGTTGACTCTTACTGAGAATGGTTTAAGGTAATTACTATGTTTACCTTAAGTTGTATTCACTTTTGTTTGTTTGTTTTTTTTTGGTTTTGTGAGACAGGGTTTCTCGGTATTGTTTTGGAGGCTGTCGGTCCAGCCTGGCCTCGAACTCATAGAGAGCCACCTGCCTCTGCCTCCCGAGTGCTGGGATTAAAGGCGTGCGCCACCACCGCCTGGCTGTATTCACTTTTGAAAGCATCCTTTTAATGTCTTAATTTAATTTATGTGTGTGTGTCAACATGTGTGTGTGTGTGTGTGTGTGTGTTTGCCTTCCCCTTGGATTGCTGCACAAGACACGTGTGTAGTGTTCAAGGAGGACTGAAGAGGGCACCAATTCTCTGGAGTCTAGATTGCACCAATATTGAAAGCCACCAAAAGGTCCTCTGACAGCAGACTGGGGACTGCAAGAACATCAAATATCCTTATCTGCTGAGCCATCTCATCTAGCCCCAACTGGATCTGCACAATACAAACAACACAACTTCTTTTTCACTATGGATGCAAGGATTTTGCATTCTCTGTATTATCATGTCTACTTCACTCTTGACAGTGCTGTGGGACACGATGCTTGATTCACTAATGTTCTGCACGCAGTGCTGCAATCAACACTGATGGGCAAGTATCTATTTAATAAATATATTGAGTTCTTTGAAGAGGTGTACATGAACCATATGGTAGGGCAGGTTTGGGATTTTGGAGGACCCTTCATACTAGTATCCAATCAAGCTAGAAACCTTGTCATACCCACCAGCAGAGTATAAGGATAGAACTTCTGATAACTCCATCAGCAGTGTTTCCCAATTCATATCAAGGTGGCCTTGGTTGACAGCTTAAGGAGGTTCACTAAGTATTTTCCTGATACCTTCTGAATACAGTCTCCTTTTTCAGTAAAGCTGTGAGGATTGTATTTTATTGCTCCTTTACTAAAAGGACTGAATTCTTTCTCATGATTTATATATATATATATATATATATTGTCTAATTGTAAATAATCCACATATTTATCCTCTGAATGCAGTATTAATAACAAAGATTCCATCCAGTTTTCTTACTCATACCCTCATATTACTCCTTCTTTCTGACAATGAACTCTTTCCTTCCCTAAGAGACCATTTGGCAACTGCTGCAAGGACTTCTGGAGTGGTTGGAGTTTCCCTCAATTCAGGCCTGTCCCTAATACTTCAACTAAGCTATGCGAGGATATGACAGTTTCAGAGTTTGCTACACATTGCTATTTTACAGGGAGAAATAGGGGAAAATAATCCATTAATTGAAAACTTGATTTTATTTTCTTGACTGGTATATTGTAACTTACTATGCTATATCAGGCTAGCCTTGAACTCAAATTAATATACCTCTCTCTGTCTCTGCTCTTCCTCTGCCTAGGAGCCTGCCTGTGATTCTGCCACAAAAGTGTTGGGACTAAATGAATACTGCAATGATCCTGGTGCAATCAGTTTCTTCCATAATATGTGGATATCCAAGATTCCAAGCAAAATGTGATGAAGAGGCCATGTAAGACTCAAGGTGTGGTTTGGTATATACCTAGTATCCCATGAGACTTAACTGCATGTGTTTAGAACTGCAGCTCAACTCAGATTCTTTTGGTGTTGAAGTCTGCTGCTCAAGCAGAGATCATAGGAAGCCCAGCCCCAATGCTATAGGGACCTAAGTGCAGAGGGGCACTGACAAGAGGGAGCAGCTCACTTACCAGGCCTTGTCTTCTTCCTTGACTCTTTTTCAGTGCTGCAAATGGAGAAGAGACATCATTTGGATTGACACTTCAGGCTACCAGGTATTACTTCTGCTGCAGGGGAGAACTCCGTAACACCTGCCCCCAGGATGATCAGATAAGGACAACACCTGTCCATGGCGACAGATCATGAACTGTCCCCATTTCCAGTCCTTTAGAGTTTGTGGCCTTGCCTCAAGCTCCAAGCCTATAGAAAACAGAGAATATCAACTTGGTTCAGATGACAATCAATCTATCTTTGCCTCTGAATTCCAGTGAGGTTTCAAGCAAAAATCCAAGAGCAACAACTCCTTCCTTTAGTACATCTCAACAAGCAGCACGCCCTGCACTACACTGAAGCTGTTAGAAGAAGGCAGAAGTCTTTATCTTAGTGCCAACCAAGAATGTAGCAGCCTCACTGAGGATTGTTGACAGTGCTACAGAATGTCATGGGCTCTGGCATCAAAGTCATAGTCATGGCTACACTGTTGACAGATATTCACCTTCCCCAATTCTTCAACTGCCTCACTGAATTAAACCAATTCTGAGATACCACAGAATCCCAATCTAAAGCCTCCACAGTCATCAGGAAAGATCTGACACAGTAAAAATCCAGTGCCATCACCTTCACTGAGGTGAAGTAGGACTGGAAAGGCTCTGGTCTCCTTGATGGAGCTCCTTTTTCCAGAATTCAGCCCCTGCACCTAGTGGGGTGAGAAGAAGCTGTGGTGTGGGCAGTGCTGGAGCCAGTGAGAACATATCGACAACGTGGTGAAAGACTTAGATGTTAGAGCGGAGAAAGTCCCATGCTGCAGGCATATTAAAGCACCTTGGGCTCAAGGACAATATAAGACAAAGATGAGTAGAGAAAACAACTAAAGGAAACAGAGGAATGAAGCAGTCTAGGAAAAGAGTCAAGGCAGAAAAGAAGCCCACTATTGCCAAGACCAAGAGGAAGAGGAATCCACCTGAGCTCAGCCATGACACCTTTGAAAAGCACCAAACCCTTCTCAGACTACACATTCAGGAGTCCATTTAGGGCCCTCACCCAAGGCAGAAAAAGGGTGGGAAGAAAACTGTTATCTCCTGAACCTTTGACTTTTGGGATACTCTGTGATCCAAGAGTTTCACAGTTTGTAACACTTTAGCTTCCAGGGTATATGCCACTGACTTTTTACAAGCTTAAACGTAGGAAATAGAATACATGTATTTATTGGCTTACTCTTAGTTTCGTAATGCAGGCTCTCTCTCCATAGCTCTGAGTTCTTGTACTATCTAAGATTACGCCAGCCTCTGCCTGCTTAGCTGCCTCAAGATTACCAAGGCAAAAGGAATGCTCCCAACAAGCAGGTGGAATCAAGTTTCATTTTCTACAACTCAGCTTCATTACTCTGAAAATATGGTTTGCTTCAGTTACAGAACATGAAGCCGTGACCTCATAGGAGGTGTGCATTTGCTACCCAAGTAAATTTGTGCTTATGTGGTAATGTTACCATTCCTTTTCTACTTATAAGAAATATAGCATAAGAAATTTACTGAGGAGATACTTTCAGCCTGTCATTAGATTTTCATGGCATATCTTATTTCACCATATCTAACCCACAACTATAGTGTAGGCCCAATATTCTCTAGTCTAACAAGGGCCATCTGATCTTCAGAGTCACCCATTTAGAAACTGTTCACAAGACCAACATGAGAAAATCCCACCACATGTATCCAATGATCCTCACAGGAACAACTTAAGGTACAAGAGAATGATGAAAAGCAATAGCTTAGGGAGTTCTCTGGTTTTATCTCTCTGTGTGTGCTGCACCTAGAGGTTTGTGAACTGCTGTGGACCACTGTGATTCACTTAACAACTTAGGATTGATACACAGGCATTTGGATGGAAACTTTCTAATTTGGATAATATTATTTTACTCTGTATGCTTGCAAGCAAAGTGACTTGTAGAATATTGCTTATTAAACTAACCTCTCGAATACATTTTTCATATTATAGCAATTACCAAATGCTACACTTGTATTGAATTCTTGTCCTTGTCTTAATTCTCATTGTACTATTCACTGCATAGACATTTTAAAAACTGTATCTTGTACACAAAGCACACTAAATCTGTTAACACAACCTAGCCATTCCTTACTCTGTCCACAAATCTTAAGCATTGATCTTCTGCTTCACATCATGGTCTTGATTTTCATTAATGTCTACATGCAGATATGTGTAAACTAGGATCAGAAGGAAGAGATAGCAGAAGGCAATATTTGGCTGGGACTGGATATATCTGATACAGTATTATTATTTGAAGATATGTAAATTCTCTTGCAGTCAATATGACAGCATTCATCCTCTTAGCTGATAGGAGTACTACTGTGTGTACATATAACATGTTCCTTACCTATTGCTCTGTAATTGGACATGATGCTCAGGCCCTAACACAGATATTCGTGAAAATGTGGCTACCTTCTCTGATGTGCAAGTAAAAACACAATCATTTCTGTTGGCACAATATGGATGGGATTGGTCATAGATGAGGATTGTGATATTTAAAGAAACTCCATACAGAAATATACACAGGGTAGAACATTTCACATTGCACCCAACAACTTGTTAGTGGGTCCCATGAAAACAATCCTGGGAAATCCCTACACTTCTTATATTCTATAGCATCTAGAAAGTTCATGTATTCAGGACCTGGGGCATCACAGAAAAGTAATGCCTAAGATGATACGCTAAGTTATCATGATTTTTCCTGATCCTTCTTTTTTTGGTTTTTAAGAGACAGGGTTTGTCTGTAGTGTTTTGGAGGCTGTCGATCCAGCCTGGCCTCGAACTCACAGAGATCCGCCTTCCTCTGCCTCCCAAGTGCTGAGATTAAAGGCATGTGTCACCACTGCCTGGCTTTCCTGATCCTTCTACAAAGGACTCTTATGTTCTCCTGACAAAGATCCTTTGAGTTCATCACTCCTAAAATATCACAATGAGGTGTTGGTTTTGTTATGGTGTAAAAAGCACTACACTATTCTATCAACTACACTAGTGTCCTGCGCTACCATCTCGCCAGCAAGAATGAAGCAGCACACTTAGGATCCTTCTGCAGAACAGCTTTAATGCATCTTGAGAGGGAGTACATAAGCTTACAGAGCGGAGACCCCGGGGAGCGAAAAGCCCAACCCTTATGTAGCCCAGCAGTCCTTGCCTCGGACGTGTCATCTCCTGACTGGCTCCTGCTCGTCAGCCCATATGACACCACAGGAGAGGCAGAGAGTAAGGGATGGAAAACTACCAGGCACGGGCGCACTCTACTTCTTTGCAGGGCATAACGGCCGGGTGTTGGCACCATTTTGTAACGGAGAATGTGGGGACGGCTCCCACACACTAGCTCTCACATTCTATTGCACTCATGCTTGCAAGGCAATCCCTGAACCCTGAATAGATTGCTTTGTGCATGATCCACTTCTGAGGATCAAGGAGATATCTCACTACAATAACAGCCGAAGCAATTGCCACACTCTCATCAGCAACTAAAACTAATGCAAAAGATTTTGGGCAAGGAGGCAGACTGGGATGTTATATCTGCATCAGGACAAAGGTTTGGATGGGAACTGTGGAGAACCATCCCTTCCATTCAACCACAAAACAACAATTGTCTTTCCACAGGAAACATGAATCATGGTCAATGTAGTGGATCATTTTATAAAATCAGAATTCCCTTGTGTTCATTGGTTACCAAATCTAACTGGAATGTTGTTGCTCATATAGTTAAAAACTGTGCCTTCATTGGAACATTATATACATATCACTTGACTTTGTAATAATGGAGGAGAGACAGCCCAATCCTAAAAGAACAGTTTCTGAGCATCCTCCCCCAAATTAATGGGCCAAGATGTTTGGTTTATGAAGCCAGACTGCTAAGAAAGACTGACATTCCAATTGCAGCTCAGAGGAATTCTGAATTCCTGATATCCTGAAACTCAGTCAGAAGAACAATCATCTAATAGTGGCTAAGAACTAACACAAGGATCAAACAGCCTTCACATTTAGGGAAGTCTTGAAGATCCTCTTGGCCAACATCTCTTGACACTTACACACACCTCTGGCACTTGGAATTGAGCAGGCATATGGCCTCTGGCAGTGCTATTTTCCACCCATTTAGGATACCATCTTTCAGATCCTTTAACTTATTTTCAGTCTTCTTGGAGATACTGTCCCAAACCTTTCAGGCACTAAGATGATATGGTGATGCCATCTCTGAAAAGAACATTCCCTACAGAGTGTGATAAGAGTCTGTAAAGACCTACCACTGCCAATTCTATCAGAACACAGCCTTTCTGTAATGTCATACATTAATCAGATTTTCTAGGAAATGTGAGCAAGTCCATTCCACTAAAGATTGAAAACCTCCCATCATTTGCAGCTGCTAATCCCTTACAAGAACAGGTTTCAACAAGTGTGTGTACTACTAGGAAGCACTACCTCATGAACTAAGAAAGTCTTTGTATTTTAGATCAAAAGACAAGTTTCTTTAACTTCTAGTTTTCAAAACTTTTCTAGGAATATGGTGCATCATAACACCTCTCAGGAGTCTGCTAAACTCAAATAAGCCCCTTCACACCAACCCAAAGAAACAACATGGCCATAGTCAACCCTTCCACTTGAGTTCATTCACATCTATGATATGCCTCACAGCAACACTGAAGAAGCAGGTGACTTTTGGAGGCCAGCAGAGTTACAGAATCTACTAATGGGTGTTCAGATGCAACCCACCTGAGGAGTGATACACTGATGGGGCTTTCCCCTGGCCATTCAAGCCCTTCATGAACACCAACTCTTAAACAGTTCCTCCCATTTGCTGAAGCAGTATGATGTCTCCCCAATGCATGCATTGTAGTTTATGGTCACATGGGATGTGTGTATGTCATCTCATGATTAGATCTCCATCTTATAGGCACAGACATCTGTGGCTAATGAGCAGCATCATTTTTCATTAAGTGTATAATTTTGATATCTAGAAAATATGCAAGGTCATGCTCCATAACTAGATCTGTTTCTACTATCAGGACTGTAGAAACTTGTGTCTTCTTTGTTCCTTTGATGCAGACTAACTACACACAATCACCTCATTTGAACCTCACAACACATTCAATCTAGATTCTCTCCTGATGCTATCACAAACACAGAACAATCAATTTCTTGGAAGTAGACATCATAAATCACTCATGATATACACTTGCATCAATGAATCTATCCACCATTATCTTATTAGACCCTACAATTAACAGGAACCCAAAATAGGAAAAATGATAAACAATAGGTCAGAGAAATGCTTACCTTGTCATGTCACTTTGAACACAGCTGAGATACAACTAAGAGACAAAAATGACAACTGCATTTCAATTACCAATGCAATATAACACAAGCCAGATCCCTGAGAAAGAGGCAATCTCAAATCAGTACTTGACACCCTGAAGTTCGCCTCTGAGAATGACTGTGGGAAATGATCTGTAGTAACCATGTGGAAATACTGAGGTTAGTATTTATGGGTTAATAATTAAGTCAGAGCTAGATAACAAGATACCACAGTAAACGGCCAACTGCTTCTTAATTAATATAGCATCCTGTGTATTCATTTGGGACTTACACAGCTCTGGGAGCAGGCACACGGGAAGAGTTATCTTAACACTCAGTGGTGTTTCCCATTTCATTTCTATTTGGCCATGGTTTACAGCTACTTTCGGTTCACTATGTATTTTCTGGATATCTCCAAAACTCACTGTCCGTTTTTAGTACATTTGTGATGATGATCTCTTTATTGCTCCTTTACTAAGTAGGTTGATCTCTTTCTCAAGATTTCATATTCTATGTAATTGTAAATAATCCAGATATTAATCCCCTATCTGAGGTATTAATAGCAAAGATTTCATGCATTTCTCTATGGCATACCCTGATGTAACTCATTCTTTGCTGGTAATAAACTCTTTACTTCCCTGAGAGAACATTTTTAACTACTGCCAGGATTTCTGGAGTGGTTGATGTTTTGCTCCATTCTTACCTGTCCCTAACCTTCAACTCTGTAATACACTGGGATCTAACATTTTCAGGGTTTCTGACACTTTGACCTCCTATATATTTGGCACTGATATTTTACAGGGTTAAACAGAGAAAGAAGAAGCCATTTATCTATTACCCTTATTTTATGACTGATGCTTTGTAACTAAGTGTGTTGCATCATGATAGCCTATAACTCACATTAATATGCCTGCCTCTGCCTCTGCCTAGACCTCTGCTTATGATTCTGCCTCAAGGGTGATGGGAATAAAATAATGCTATACGAATACCAGTGGAATCAGTTTCTTCCTGAACACATGGACATCACAGCTTCGAAGTATATTTTCATGAGGAGGCCATGTGAGAGTCAAGGTGTGGTTTTGTACACACCTATTATTCAAGGAGTCTTAAGTTCATGTGTATGAAACTAGAGCTCAACTCAGATACTTTTCTTTTGTTGTGAAAATCTGGGGCTCAATTGGAGATCATAGGAATGATTTCCTCACTGCTGTAGGGACCTAAGTGCAGAGTTGTACTGACAGGAGGGGAGCATGTCACTTACCTGGCCTTGCCTTCTTCTTTGAATCTTTTTTAGTGATGGAAGCAGATTGTCACTTCTGGCCAGATGCTCATTCTGCTTCAGGGGATTACTCTACAAATCCTGCACCCAGGCTGCCCAGATGCGAACAACACCTGTCTATGGGAACAGATCCTTCAGAATTCCTGAAGCTGCAAGCCTGGAACAAACAGAGAATAACAACTTGGTTAAGATGAAAGCCTCTGGATGACTATGAGGGCACACACACAAAAAATCCCAATAGCAATACGTCCTCTCTTTATCACATCCAAACATTCAGCAGGACCTACACTACACTAAAGCTAGTAACATAACACAGAACATATTTGTCACAGTACCACCTTGAGAAGTAGCAGCCTCTCAAGATGTTTCTATTTCCAGTTATCTATAGTAAGCTGCTGGATGTGGAAGGAGTCACTACAATGTCGCGGAACCTCAAATTTTCACAGATTCATGTATCCATGGAAAAATGCATGCAGATTCATGATGCAAAGTTTACTGCTCATTGTTATGAAGAGGACAAAATTCAGGTTTCATAAAATGGATTTTTTTTGTTTTTACGAGACAGGGTTTCTCTGTATTGTTTTGGAGGCTATAGGTCCAGCCCGGCCTCGAACTCACAGAGATCCGCCTGCCTCTGCCTCCCGAGTGCTGGGATTAAAGGCGTGTGCCACCACTGCCCGGCTCAAAATGGATTTTTTAAATAGTAAAATATTTCCTGACACATTTATAAAATTTTTCAATATACTTCTTTATTTTTTTTCTGTGTATATTTGGTGTTATTTACCAGTTTTCTATAAAATTTCCTAAACATTGTGACTATCTAACCTGTCAGGGGACTCTACTATATCTGTTATATAAGAATACCTGTCCTGAGAACATTCTTTAAAAATACAGATTCTCGGGGCTGGGGAAATGGCTCAGGGGTTAGTTGCACTTGCTGCTTTTCCAGATTCCAGCACCATCACTGGGTGGCTCAAAACCACATGTAACTCAGGATCCAATGGAATGCTCTTCTGACCTCTGTAGCTACTGGCACACACACACACACACACACACACACACACACACACACGCACACGCACATGCACACACAATTTTTGAAATAATTTTCTAAAATCCTAGATTCTGGTTACTCATCTGTGTGGCAATTCTCCTAAGTGCTACCTAGGAATCAGAAATTCTGAAGCCTTTAATTTAATTTTCCAGACAGGGAGTCACTGTGTATGCTATGAGAGCCTCAAACTCTTTATCCTCCTGGCCCAGCTATCTGAGTGCTGGGATTATAGGTATGCACTCTATCATCCATGAGATAAATTTGACTTACCAAATAAATTAGCACACACTTCATTTTCTCAGTCCATTCATGTCAAATATTGTTCTGAGAACTTTGCTATCATAAATAATAATAACACAAATTCTAATAGATAATGGAGTGGGGATTGGAAGGGGGTCTAGGTGGGTGGGGGGAAGGAGTGGGCATGGTGGGCATGGAGGGGAGAGAAAGGGAGCTGGGACTGACTTGGGAAGTAAGCTTGTTTCTAATTTAAATATATAATAAAAAGTCTGATATAAAAATTCTAATAGATATCTCTCTTCATGCATTGTTTTCTGAAGATGATAAAGTGGGGGTACGTCTTTCCTACAAGGCAAATATTTTAGTAAGTACTGTCTCTCTGGGTACCCGCCAAACTACTGCAATCTGAGAATCACAGGGAACAGTGACAGATACCCAAAGTTATGTTAGTTATTTGAAAAGCGGTTTATTAAGAGTTCCTCAATAACTGTGCTAGAGAGATGGCTCAGCAGCTAAGAGCACCTGCTATCCTTATTGGGGATCATGGTTCAAAACACATTGAACTCATAAAGGCTTACAACCATCTGTGTACGTCCAGTTCAAAAGAATCCGGAGCCCTCTTCTGGCCTCTTCAGGAACTAGCCACATAAACAGTGCACATACTTACAAGCACTAAAAACACTATAAAACAGAGCCGGGCATGGTAACACATTCCTGTAATCCCGGGACTGGGGAGACTGGCAGGATGATCTCTGTGAGGTTGAGACCTGCCTGCTCAACAAAGTGAATTCTGGGACAGGTAGGGCAGTTGGACAGAGAAACAATGTCTCAGAAAACCAGAAAGAAAAATCACTTCTAAAATAAAAACAAATCTTATAAAAAGAGAGAATGCTAATAACCTGCAAGAGGCTGCCGTTTGCCTGTGTCTCTATAATCACAGAAGCCATTCTGCTTTTGAATCTACAACCTATAAAATGACTCCTGTATTTTCTGTTGCGTACCCCCAAGTCCCACTCTCCACAGTTCTGAGAGCAAAACTCAGGGCCTCAATGTTCAAGTGTTCATTCACTGAGATACACCCCTAGTCCACTATTGTCTTATGCTTATCTAAATTCATAATTGTGAGGGAGGAATAGCTCAGTGGCACAGAGTGTGAGTTGGTTTTCTGGTTGATCCTAAGCACTAAACATTAATTGACTTTTTAAAGAAAACTAAATGTTCACATGTAATAATCTAATATATGACACAGTAATTATAGTAGCATCATATACTTGGAAAAATCACTAAAATTTTAAAGGTCTCACTACAAAAACAATTATATGAGGTTATTGGCTTACTTAGCCTGATTTCAATTTCAAAGTGTCATTTAAAATGTCGTACATATATGCAAATTTTTCAAGCAATCTTTTAAAATGTTTTAATCCAACCACTCTTGAGATAGAGTCAGGGGGAATTAGTTTATGGCTAATTGATGTTCATAGCCAGTTCCTGGACAGTCAGGCCTCTATGGGGAGACTCTGTCTCAAACAAGAGTTCATGTGTGTATTATTGAGTTCACATGTTGTGTTCCCCAAGGGCACTTTCTCAAACATACTCTTTTCGATTTAAAATAGTTGCAGGCCTTTGCAAATGAAACACATTTCTTGACCATCCTGGTGTTTCCAACCTGACTTCAAACACTAAATCCTATGTGCCTTACCATGTCCTGTGGCGCTAAAGATAAACAAGACACACAATTATCATCCAAAGATCTACAAAGCCTATGTGTCTAAAACAAGGATGTGGTGTTGTTTGCCCAAGTTTCTCTGAGAATTCTTTTTCCCTTTAAAAGGATACATATGCTCACTATTAAAAAAAACACTGATTTCTCTCACCCACCGTCCAAGTTACATCCAACAAACATCATAAATTAAGGGAATTGTCTGGACAGAACCAAGGCAACCTGAGCAGGGTGCACTGGGCCTTTGCATCCCAGATCTATGGCCATGAGAATCACTTTTTGTCTTTTACCATACTGAGAGAAATCAATGCTGCCAGCCTCAAGGATGCTTTCTGGGTGGTATGCAGTAAGAGAGGCCTGTAAACTCTAATGCACCAGAGGCTGAGACAGGAATGTTACATTTCTGAGCTCAGCCTAGGCTACATAGCAAGTGTCTGGGCTACTCAGAGCGACTTTTTTCTTCAGAGAGGAAAAATACATTTAAAAAGCAAGTGTACTGAGGCCAACATCAGCTAAAGCTACTCTCCCTTTTTACTCATAGGAAAGAGACCCTTAAAGGAGATTATAAACGTACTTACTACCTGAAACAGAAGTAAATCTCCATCATCGTTACAAAATGTTACTAGTATGATTGTGGAGGTACTCTAGGACAAACAGGACCATATGAGTCCCTTGCTTAAAAAATAAATAAATAAATAAATAAAAGTAATAAATAAATTGATCAATAAATAAATAACGGAGGGTTGTGTCAGATGCCTTCAATCCAAGCAGACACGAGGCAGATCTCTGAGTTTGAGGCCACTGGGTCTGCAGAGTGAGTTCCAGGTCCGGCAGGGCTGTTAAACAGTGGAAACCCTGTCACGAAAAAACTTAAGAAAAAAACGTCCAAAGAGCTCCTAAACCCTCACTGCAGCCATTACCTCTGCTATTTCAGGCCCATTTCGGCCTCGCTAGTCCCCAGTCTCCCTGGTGTCCTCTCCATGACAGCCTCCCTCCTATATTCATGTATCCTGACCACTAACCTGACTGTAGCAGCCAGGAGGAGACACCAACTGAGGAGACCGCGATAAACAGAATCCACCGCACACAGAAGCGGCCGCTTTGCTCGCCCTTCCCTGGGCTGCAGAGCTGAACACAAGGAGCTTTTCCCTTCTGGGGCCAATGCCTATCGATGACGTCACGCAAAGCGCCAGAGCTCATGTGTGGTCGAGGTTCAGTGATATCCCTGCAGCAAGTCTGTGTGTGCATTGTGTCTTCGTCGTTTCTTGGGCACAGCAGATTTTTCCAGGGAATTTCAACAAGAAAGAGTCCAGGAGCCTGAAAGCTGCTGAACAGAGCAAAGAAAGGGAAGGAGTGAGTGAGGCCTGAAGTAGACTTCATGGGAGCGCTCAGGAAGAGGCCGACATAGAAGGGTAAGTGGGATGGGAGACATGAAATTGGGACGGGTGACAGTGTAGAAGGGTCGGGAACTGGAAGCTGAATCAGGGATACCTGTCACAGCAGAGTCCCAAGACAACTTCCAGAGAATTGACTCAGAGTACACAACAGCAATCGAGGCCCCGAGTGTGAATCGCTCAACTCAGTTTCTAAGCTGGAATAGATGTCAGGATAAGTGGTGTTACCCCAGGGGAGCTAGTGCTGCTCAGAAGAATGAAAAGAGGTGCATCCAAGGCCGTTAGCATTTCCTGGGCACTGCCTGCCTGGATAACTATTGCTCTCCTCCATGTTCCTGGCTTTTCACACTTCCTCTTATTAAAAGCTTCCTAGGCACAGTATCACAATCCTAAACGGTTGGTATTTGACCAGAAAAGAGATGAGCCAGGAAGGGAAGCATGCACTGGATCAGTAGCAAACAGATGTGTCCATGATGGTCATTTTTCAAAGATCTTACATTTTATATGCATGTTCATGTCTGTAAGCTGCACATGTCCATACTACTGCATGAATACATGATCACAGATGACACAATTAATTTTGTGTCTGTATATTTTTTCTCTTCCATGAACCCATGTACCTTTGAGCACATTATCCAGGTTATCTACTGTGGCTTCTGTAAGACAATTGTCTGGCAGAATGCTACCATGAGGAATCAACTTCAATATCAGGGCAGGAGACAGCACCAAGTGACTTAGGTTAGCTATAGGAAGGCCTGTCTAAGAAAGGAATACTTTTTTCTTATTAATTTTCTCCTTTGGCCTAGTAGCCAGTGTCTTTTCAAGGGCATCATCTTTCCCCATAATAAACATATCCATTATGATAAAATTATATTTAAGGAATTTAAGAGCTACCCTGTTATTTTCTGAAGATGATATCATGGTATTTGTGTTTACATTTATTCCAATTACTGTAGTGAGGCATGGGCTAGAGGCACATCTCATGGTCTCCAATCCTCAGTGCCATTTGACCAGCTTTATGATAGTTGCACACATAAGCAGGGTTCTGCAATGTCTCCAGGGCATGCTCCCTCAGACCAGCTCACTTGAATGTTTCCAGGACACAGCTCAGTTGCTTCAGGATTTGGCTCAGAAGCATCACTCCTTTGTTCTTCAGGGGATTTTCAACCAAGGATAGATGTTTCACCATGCATTTGTTCAGGCAAGTAGCAATCACATGACAAGCCTCACTAAAGATGTCATACTTACTCAAGCTACATGTGAGATACATGTCATAGATTAGCAATAGCATCTTTAGTTGATCTATGTAAGACTACCTACTGTTCAAACAAATACTCCAGATTCTAATACTTCACATATCAGTCCACATCTACATCATAGCCTTATTTAATTCATAAGTATATTTATTTGACTGTCATGGTGAATGACAGAGTTTTCCTGATTCGGGAAAAAGACCAAGTCACTGGTTTTCAGATATGGATGACTTTTACCCTCAATGCTCCATTTAGAAATGTTTGGGGATGTTGTTGTTGGTCATAAAAACCAACAGAGGGTTAAGGTGTTGAGAAAATGTAGTAGGTAGAAGCCATGGCCTTTAATGCACAGATAGACCCCATCACTAAAATCTGGTCTGTAATGCTGTATGCCTGATTAACAATATCACATACACACACACACACACACACAACACACGCACACCCAATGAACACAAACAGGCATTTTTACAAAGAGAAAAATAACTATCATAATGAAACTCACTTTTTGCAGTATGTAACATGTAAAGGAAAACATTCAAAATTAATCCTAAAAAGAGATTTATATATGTATATATATTATTTTCCAGTTTAAATATAGATAAGAAGCAAGGTTGCTTCACAAGTCAGTTCCAGGTCCCTCTCCCATTCCCTCCCCTCCTCCCGTGCCTTCCCCCCAAACCCCCACCCCCGTTATCCCCTCATTCCCCCAGGGAGGGTGAGGCCCTTCATGGGGGTGTCCATAGTCTGTCATTTCATATAGGGCAGGGCCTAGACCCTTCCCCAAGAGTTCAGGGTGAGAGTGCACCTCACATTGTTCTATGGGAGTCCAAAGTCCGTGTGTATACTTGGGATGGGTACTGATCTGCTGCAAAAGGCTCAATAGATTCCCTAGGCCTCCTCACTGACACCCAGATTCAGGGGGTCTTGATCAGTCCCATGCTGGATTCCCAGGCAGATGCCGGGGATTCAAGAGTTAACCTTTGTCTGGTCAGCTGTTTCTGGGGGTTAAACCAGCCCAATCTTAATCCCTTTGATCATCAGTCCTCCCTCTCTGTTACTGGCTTTCTTGAGTTCAGCTCAGTACCTAACCAAGGGAATCTGCCTCTACTTCGATCAGCCACTAAATGAAGTTTCTGTTTCCCAGACTCTCTGGCCATAGGATTGTAGGCTGGCACTCCCCAGATCTATGTCTAAAATCCATATATGAGAGAGTAAATGCCATGTTTCACTTTTTGTGACTGGGTTACCTCACTCAGGATGGTTTCTTCTAGTGTCATCCATTTGCCTGCGAATCTCATGATTCCATTATTTTTTTCTGCTGAATAGTACTCCATTGTGTAGATGTACCACATTTTCTCTATTCACTCTTCGGTTGAGAGACATCTAGGTTGCTTCCAAGTTCTGGCTATGACAAGTAAAGCTGCTATGAACATAGTGGAACAGACATCTTTGTTGTATGAATGGGCATCTTTTGGATATATGCCTAAGAGTGGAGATGCTGGGTCTTGTGGTAGGTTTATTCCCATTTTGCTGAGGAATCTCCATACTGATTTCCAAAGTGGCTGAACCAGTTGGCACTCCCACCAGCAATGGAGGAGTGTCCCCCTTTCACAACATCCTCTCCAGCATTAATTGTCATTGGTGTTTTTGAATTTAGCCATTCTGACAGGAGTGAGATGGTATCTCAGAGTTGTTTTGATATGCATTTTCCGGATGGCTAAGGATGTTGAGCACTTTCTCAAGTGCCTCTCAGCCATTTTAGACTCCTCTATTGAAAACTTTCTATTTAGTTCTGCAGCCCACATTTTAATAGGGTCCTTTGGTGTTTTGGAGACTTGCTTCTTGAGTTCTTTGTAAATTTTGGAGATCAACCCTCTGTCAGATGTGGGATTAGTGAATATTTTTTCCGATTCTGTGGGCTGCCTTTTTGTCTTGCTGACTGTGTCATTTGCCTTACAGAAGCTTCTCCGTTTCAGTAGGTCCCATTTTTAATTGTTGATCTCACTGTCTGTGCTACTGGTGTTATGTTCAGGAAGCTGTCTCCTGTACCAATTCGTTCAAGGGTACCACCCAATTTCTCTTCTAAGAGGTTCAGTGTGGCTGGATTTATGTTGAGGTCTTT
Source organism: Mesocricetus auratus (assembly GCF_017639785.1). Classification (NCBI taxonomy): domain Eukaryota; kingdom Metazoa; phylum Chordata; class Mammalia; order Rodentia; family Cricetidae; genus Mesocricetus; species Mesocricetus auratus. The sequence continues at coordinate 61,879 of NW_024429259.1, read as the reverse complement.
GATCCATTTGGACTTAAGTTTTGTGCATGGCGAGAAACAGGGATTGATCCGCATACTTCTACATGCCAGTCTCTAGTTATGCCAGCACCATTTGTTGAAGATGCTTTCTTTATTCCATTGTATATTTTTAGCTTCTTTGTCAAAGATCAGATGTTTGTATGTGTGTGGGTTAATACCCGGATTTTCAATTCGATTCCATTGGTCAACCTGTCTATTTTTGTGCCAATACCAAGATGTTTTCAGGACTATAGCTCTATAATAGAGCTTGAGGTCAGGGATGGTGATGCCTCCGGACGTTGCCTTGTTGAACAGGGTTATTTTGGCTATCCTGGGTCTTTTGTTTTTCATTTTATAAAATTGATTATTGTTCTTTCAAGGTCTGTGAAGAATTGTGCTGGGATTTTAATGGGGATTGCATTGAATCTGTAGATTGCTTTTGGCAGGATTGCCATTTTTACTACATTGATCCTACCTATCCAAGAGCATGGGAGATCTTTCCATTTTCTGAGGGCTTCTTTAATTTCTTTCTTTAAAGATTCAAAGTTCTTACAATACAGGTCTTTCACTTGTTTGGTTAGTGTTACCCCAAGGTATTTTATGTTGTTTGTGGCAATTGTAAAGGGTGATGTTTCTCTGATTTCTCTTTCAGCCCTTTTATTATCTGTATATAGTAGGGCTACTGACTTTCTTGAGTTGATCTTGTAGCCTGCCACTTTGCTGAAGGTGTTAATCAGGTGTAAGTGTTCCCTGGTAGAGTTCTTTGGGTCATTGATGTAAACTATCATATCGTCTGCAAACAGTGAAAGTTTGACCTCTTCCTTCCCAATTTGTATCCCCTTGATTCGCCTTTGTTGTCGTATGGCAATAGCTAGAACTTCAAGTACCATGTTGAAAAGGTAGGGAGAGAGTGGACAGCCTTGTTTTGTTTCTGATTTTAGAGGAATTGCATTGAGTTTCTGTCCATTTAGTTTGATGTTGGCTGTTGGTTTACTGTATATAGCTTTTATTATGTTTAAGTATGTCCCTGTTATCCCAGATCTCTCCAAGACCTTTATCATGAAGGGGTGTTGGATTTTGTCAAAGGCTTTTTCAGCATCTAGTGAGATGATCATGTGATTTTTGTTTTTCAGCTTGTTTATATGGTGGATTACGTTGATGGATTTTCGTATGTTGAACCATCCCTGCATCGCTGCAATGAAACCTACTTCATCGTGGTGAATGATTGTTTTGATGTGTTCTTGGATCCGATTTGCCAGTATTTTATTGAGTATTTTTGCATCAATGTTCATGAGGGATATTGGTCTGAAGTTCTCTTTCTTAGTTGTATCTTTGTGTGGCTTGGGGATCAAGGTTACTGAAGCCTCATAGAAAGAGTTTGGCAAAGACCCTTCTGCTTCTATTGTGTGGAACACTTTGAGAAGAATTGGTATAAGCTGTTCTTTGAATTTGTGGTAGAATTCTGCACTGAGGCCATCTGGACCTGGACTTTTTTGGTTGGGAGACTTTTGATGACAGCTTCTATTTCCATATGGGTTATAGGTCTATTTAAATTGCTTATCTGTTCTTGATTTAGTTTTGGCAAATGATAGCTGTCCAGGAAGTCATCCATTTCCTTTAAATTTTCGAATTTTGTGGAGTACAGGTTTTCAAAGTATGACCTAATGATTCTCTGGATTTCCTCAGAGTCTGTTGTTATGTCCCCCTTTTCATTTCTGATTTTGTTAATTTGCGTGTTCACTCTCTGCTGTTTGGTAAGTTTGGACAAAGGTTTGTCTATCTTGTTGATTTTCTCAAAGAACCAACTCTTCGTTGCATTGATTCTTTGTATTGTTTTCCTGGTTTCTACTTTATTGATTTCAGCCCTCAATTTGATTATTTCCTGGCGTCTACTCCTCCTGGGGGAGTTTGCTTCTTTGTGTTCTAGAGCTTTCAGCTGTGATGTTAATTCTCTGGTATAACTGTTCTCCTGTTTCTTCATGTGAGCACTTAGTGCTATGAACTTCCCCTGTAGCACTGCTTTCAAAGTGTCCCATAGGTTTGGGTATGTTGTGTCTTCATTCTCATTGAATTCGAGGAAGTCTTTAATTTCTTTTTTTATTTCCTCTTTGACCCAGGGATGGTGCAGTTGAGCATTATTCAATTTCCATGAGTTTGTAGGTTTTCTGCAATTTGTGTTGTTGTTGAATTCTAATTTTAAAGCATGGTGGTCTGATAAGATGCATGGAGTTATTCCAATTTTTTGTAGCTGCTGAGGTTTGATATGTTGCCAAGTATGTGGTCGATTTTTGAGAAGGTTCCATGTGGTGGTGAGAAGAAGGTATATTCTTTTTTATGTGGATGAAATGTTCTATAGATATCTGTTAATCCCAGTTGGGTCATTACTTCTATTAGACCCTTTGCTTTTTTGTTGAGTTTCTGTCTGGTATTCCTGTCTAGTGGTGAGAGTGGTGTGTTGAAATCTCCCACTATAACTGTGTGGGGCTTTAGATGAGATTTAAGTTCTAATAATGTTTCTTTAACGAATGTGGATGCCTTTATATTGGGGGCATAGATGTTCAGGATAGACGCTTCATCTTGTTGGGTTTCACCTGTGATGAGTATGTAATGACCTCCTTCATCTCTTTTGATTGATTTTATTTTAAAGTCTAGTTTGTTAGATATTAGGATTGCTACCCCTGCTTGTTTCTTGGGTCCTTTTGATTGAAAAATTTTTCCCAACTTTTAGCTCTCAGGTAATGTCTGTCTTTGAGGGTGAGGTGTGTTTCTTGTATGCAGCAGAAGGAAGGGTTCTGTCTTCGAATCCATTCTGCTAGTCTGTGTCTTTTTATGGGTGAGTTAAAGCCATTAATATTGAGGGATATTAATGACCATTGATTGCTCATCCTTCTTCGATTTGCGATGGTTGTTGTTGGTGGAATTGTGTGTGGAATTTCACCCCTTTGTTCTTTTGGCTGTTGGTAGAGAGGGATTCTCTAATGCTTATGCTTTTCTGGTTGTAGTTAGCTTCCTTGGGTTGGAGTTTTCCTTCCAAAAATTTCTGTAGGGCTGGGTTAGTGGACACATATTGCTTGAATCTAGTTTTGTCATGGAACATCTTGTTTTCTCCGTCTATAGTGATTGAGAGCTTTGCCGGGTATAGTAGTCTGGGCTGGCATCCATGGTCTCTTAGTGTAGGTAGAATATCTATCCAGGACCTTCTGGCTTTCAGAGTTTCCATGGAGAAATCAGGTGTAATTCTGATAGGTCTGCCTTTATATGTTACTTGACCTTTTTCCTTAGCTGCTCTTAATATTCTTTCTTTATTCTGTATGTTTGGGGTCTTGATTATTATGTGGCGAGGGATTTTTTTGTGGTCCACTCTATTTGGTGTTCTGTATGTTTCTTGTACCTTCATTGGCATGTCTTTCTTAAGGTCGGGAAAGTTTTCTTCTATGATTTTGTTGAATATGCCTTCTGCCCCTTTGAGGTGGGTTTCTTCTCCTTCTTCTATACCTATTATTCTTAGGTTTGGTCTTTTCATGGTGTCCCATATTTCCTGGATGTTTTGTGTTAAGTATTTGTTGGATTTAAGGTTTTCTTTGGTTGATAAATCCATTTCTCCTAGTGTATCTTCAACACTTGAGATTCTCTCTTCCATCTCTTCTATTCTGTTGGTAATGCTTGTATTGGTCGTGCCTGACTGTTTGTCCAGCTTTTCTATTTTCTGCCTTTCTTCAGATTGTGTTTTTTAATGTCTCTATTTCAGTTTTCTACCCTTGCAGTGTTTGCATTGCTTCTTGCAATTTTCTGTTTATCTTTTCATCCGTTTGTTGCCTTTTATGAATTTTTTGGTTTGTTCTTTCTTCCATTTCTTGCATTTTTTGGTTTGCTTTTTGTTCCATTTCTCGCATTTTGTGCTTTGTTTCTTCTTCCATTTCCTGCCTTTTTTGGTTTGTTTCTTCTTCCATTTTTTTCATTTTTTGCTTTGTTGGGATATACCCAACACACACACACACACACACACACACACACACACACACACACACACACACACACACACACATACACACACTTTTTAAGTCTCTTGAGCTGGTCCAGCTCATCCAGGTACAACAAATGAAGAATCGGCCATTCAGGAAAACCCAGGACGCTTCACTGAGAATGATCTAGGTACAGCCCCCAGGGCAAGGGCTCTCTTCTCTTCTCCTTTCATCTCTCCAGTCTAGAACAATTGCAACAGGGGCCTTGGCATGCCCATAATAGAGCTCTCAGGTAGCTCCCTTGACTGACCTCCCTCATCCCGTCCCTGCTTCTCAGAGTGTCCCTTGCTCTAGGGGCGGGTTTGAAAGATGAATAGCCTCTGTCGTCTATTTGTAATTTGTGAGAGGAACCAGGGCTTCCAATTTCCTTGACCCTTCATATGTGGATTGTAGCTCCTTCCTAGGGTTAGGGCTAGCAAGCAAGGGTCTTTCCTGAAGGACTGCCTGGTGGGTTATACCCGAAGGTAGACTTCAGGCAAGAAGCAAATGACTCTGGACAGCAATTTAAATACATACAAAAAGAATCAACAGTGCTATTAAGGGCATTATGCAGTAATGAATCCAGTGTCATTCTGTATCTCTTTTCCTCTTATTGGCTTAAAAAAGCACCCGTATTGAATAGTGTCATGGTAATGTATAGAACTGTAATGTACAACAACAAGGAGGGAGACAAAGAGGAGTAGAACCGGAACTGAGTGAGCTTATGGACAACCGAGGCTGATGGGACTCCCAAGAGTGGAAATGGAAGTGATGACTACATTGGTGGGTTTAGCCACCTGACAGATACAAATGCATGCTTACCCTTCTTTCTCCCTTCCCATGGGAAAAGATGAGTTTTGACATTAGTATCTCAATGTCAAAGATTGGTAGAAGGCACAAATAGGAGATTCAGAAAGAAAGTATCATGTTGACCAATAGGTGCAATAAATAATGTTCAGCATGTTTATCAACCAGATTGACCTATGGCCTCTGACTTGTTTTTTTCTAAAAAAAGGGGATTCAAAATAAATACTGATGACAACAGCAAAGACATTTGGCAATGTGGGATGGCAGAAATTTAGCTCAGAGCTGTTAGAAATGCAAAATTATGCACTTGCAAAAGGAAAGGGCTCGAAAGGTTTGTATACATTTAAATGTGCTGTACAATGTGACTCTAGAGCTCACTTCTGGATATTCATATCAGAGAAAAATGAAAACTCATTCCCACATAAAAACTTGTGAATTAATATTTATAATTGCTCTATTCATAATTGCTTGTGCTGGTTTCAATGAGAATGCTCCCATAGACTCATAAATTTGAATGTTCAGTTACCAGAGAGTACCACTGTTTGACAATGTCACCTTGTTGGAGTAGGTGTGTCCTTGGTGGAGAAGGTGTGTCCATAGAGGTTTGCTTTGATGTTTCAAAAGCTTACACCAGGCCCAGTCTCTCCCTCTCCCTCTCCTTCCCTCCCTCCCTCCTTCCTCCCTCCTTCCCTCCCTCTCTCTCTCTGCTCTCTCTCTCTCTCTTCCTCTCTCCACTCCCTCCCTCCTTCCCTCCCTCTCCCCTTTATCTCTCCTCCTCCCTCCCTCTCTGCTTACTGAGTATTGGGATGGAAAACATCTTCTCTAGTACCATGCCTTCCTACCTGCTGCCATGCTCCCCAGAATGATAATAGACTAACCTTCTAAAACTATAAGCAAGCTTCCCAATTAAATTCTTTCTTTTAGTTAGTGTCATGGTCATGGTGTCTGTGGTGTTTTGAATAAGAATAATCCCTGTAGGTTCCTAGGTTTGAATGCTTAGGGAATGGCATTATTTGAAAAGATTAAAAGGTATGGCCTTGTTGGAGGAAATGTGTCACTGAAGATGGGCTTTGTGGTTTCAAAAGCCCAAACCAAAACCACTGGCTCTCTCTTTCCGCTGCCCGTGGATCCAGATGTAAAACTCTTCTGCTTCCTCTATGGCATCATGTCTGCCTGCATGCTGTCATGCTTCTTGCCTTGATGATATTGGACTAGACCTATGAAACTGTAAGCAAGACCCAATAAAATGCTTTCCTTTATAAGATCTGCCTTGGATGTGGTGTCCCTTCACAGCAATAGAACAGTAGCTAAGACATTGTTAAAAGCTGAATAATACTCAGTAACCTTCACACTTGCATATAGCCCTTTGATGAAAGAATACTTAAATAGAATAGGAATTTCTGATACATAGGTGGGAAGAATGGCTGAGCCATTCTGCTGGGTGAAAGAAAGCAGATTCAAAAGTATTGAGAAGTCCTCCTCAGAAGAAAACTTTACAAGTTTACAAAGATGAAGGACTGGCGGGTGGTGGCGAGGAGGGTGGCTATGGGAATGACAAGTGTTTTGTGTATTGAATATGCTGATAGCTACACAAATACATACATATGTTTAAAATCTATAAAACCCATGGAGCATCGATGGGAAAGCAGAAAGAAGATTCAATAGTAGTGCCTTCAATAGCATCTAAAGTAACGAATACCCAGGGAAGAACTGACCAAGAAGCATATGCCATGCTCTGCAAGCCATTGCTGAGAGAAACTGAAAGAGAGTTCAGCAGAGCCTTCTGTATTCACCAGTTCCCTAAGCTGCCTCTGGTGACCAACGTGGGACTGCATAACTGTACATGGGGGTATAGGTCACATTTTTGATGAAGTCCCATGGTCACAGTCACTGGGAGGAGCTAGCAAGCCCTGTCAGCATGTGGAGGACCCTATTAATCGTGAGGTGGATCCAGGGTTGGAGGACCCTGTCAGGATGGATAGGACTCCATACAAAAAGGCGGAGGACCTTGTCAGCGTAGAAAACCCTTATAATAAGCAATTTAGCAGCTACCGTGGGCCTCAGCACACCTTCACTCAGTCAGCCAGGTCTTAAGTGTTCCCTGATGTGTGCACTAGTGTTCAGAGAGCAGGCATGCCCCTGGCAATGCAATGACAGGGAGACATTCAGGAGCCACTAGAATGGGTACTCAGGCACTGCGAGGCTGGGCACAAGGACGGGTGAATTTTTTAAATGGAAAACCCGGACCTACAGACACTGCACTTGAGAACAAATGTCGCAAAGCCTTTGGTCAGCTTTGGATTTTGCTTTGGTGTGTTCTATCCCATTTCTCAAGGGCATTTGACTTCGGAGTGTTTTTATGGGCCTGTCTCCTGTGTGTGTGTGTGTGTGTGTGTGTGTGTGTGTGTGTGTGTGTGTGTGTGTCGTTGGCTATGGCAGCTGACATAGTGCCACAGACCATTACCAGTCACTGAGTTCTTCACCCCTGATTCTGGAAGTCAGTGTTTGATCAAGTGCCTGTTCCTGGGCCCTGTGACTTAGAGGAGACAGGATCCTTCTCGTTCTGACTGGACCTACTCACACTGACAATACCCTCCTCTCCCCCCTTTTTTAATGGAGTCTTATCCATTCTGACAGGGTCCTCCTACTCTGGGTCCTCCTCACTGTGAACAGGGTCCTCCACGTGCTGATAGGGTTCTTCTCACTTTGACAGAGTCCTCTCCACTCTGACAGAGTTCTCTGTAGGCTGACGAACCCGGTCTTACTCTGACCTGCTCTTACAACATGATAGCATTTTCCCCACTAATCTGACAGAATTCTCTGTACTCTACTTGCCCTCTCTGTTAAGGACTGCTGATGTGCCCACCCCTCTCTTTTGGTTTGGGGGGAGTTGGTCTGTGCACATCACCCATCAACTGAACTTGGCTGATGCCATTTGTCCCAAGACACCCCACCCTCTGCCTAAATGTTATCCATGTCTCTTGGAGGACCAGCACCATGTCTAGTGCGGATGATGAAGTAGATGATATGCTTTCAGTAACAGAGGATTCGGGAGACTGGAAAGAAAGTCTAGCTGTGGGCACCCAAGCTCAAGGGTAGCTAAGGTACGTGAGGAGGGCACAGAGTCCCCTGAAGTAGGGTGACTGCAAGATGGAGGAGTGCAGCTGAGACTCAAGCCGCCATGTAAGGTTTGAGGAAATAGCTCTGAAAATAACATACATCATGACAAGAAGAAATGAAAAAGGCTTTGTCTCATATTATCTGGAAATTTCCCAATTAGTGATGGCGACTATCTCTGATAACTGGGTGTCTTGTGATGATGATTTTATAAAGAAAACCTGACACAGCAGCTTTTAATTTTTTTCTAGCCTTCCTCCTCACTTTCGTTTCTCCCAGCCCTTCTCCTCTCTTGTTTCTTCCTTTCCTTTTCCCTTTAAAGAGAGGGTGTTGCTGGGCTGTGATGTGCTGATCTCCCAGTCATACTCCAGCTCCTAAGCTTTTCTCTCTCCCCCCACCCCATGTCTGTGTGAGCATGCTAAACAATGTGGTGCTTATGGGAAGCTGCTGTGGGGCAGAAAGACTCTGCTGGGCTCACTAGTGGTGAGTGTGCCCAGCAGCCACGGGCGAGAAGAGAGAAAACTAGGAGGGGACCTGATTTTTGAGTCTCTCAGAAGTTACAGATGGGTATTATTAAGAAGCACGGTTTTTCTTCTGTTTTGTCAGGCTGCTCCACGTGGTGCAGATTTCCCAGCTCATGTTGGCATCATTAAGTCCTCTATTGCTAACACAAAGAGAAGCACAGGACCTCCACCAGCACAGGGGTGTAAACAGGGAGGGTTATGAGCAATTCCACCATTACATTTGGTAGAATTTCATACACGTTTCCTTCATTGCCAATTATGAATTGTGTAAAATGCTGTTTATTTTTAGAAAGAATTTATAGGAGTGCTTTTTTTTCTTCCCCCTCGGTGGAAACAATGGATGATTAATGCCATTACAAAGAAAGCTTATGAGAGAAAGAGAAAACATTTCCCTGTGGGTGGGAGAGTTGCCCCAACAGTTAGTCAAATGTAGACACAGTAAAACACATGCATTACTCAGCCCTATGCACTCTTAACCGGAAGCCGGTGGCAAGATTTCAGAATGGAGAGCAGGTTGCCCACCCTTCCCACAGAAGGACACTGTGGGCTGCTCCTTTCTGCTACAGGAAACTAGTGTGAGTTTGGACTAGCTCCTGCTTCTTCAGCCTCTGCCTCGTCGATAGTTCATGAATAATCCTCACACAATTCACACATGCTAAAGTTCCTGTAAGGCACAGAAGATGGTCCACATGGAGCCATTCCGCCACAAACTCGCAAAAGCAAGACACAGAGATATGAAATAGAAGATCAGTTTGTGCAGTTGCAAATTAAGTCTAAGCTAGGGTGTAGAAACCCAGATGTTTAGAGATGAAAGGGTGCTGGGATTTAATCAGACCCAGTGCCCCCATTTTTCAGATGAGGACACCAAGGCTGAGGAAGGCAGGAGATACTAATGTAGGTAGTTTTTAAACATAGTGGTAGAAGACACTCTGTTCTGGGTCTCTTTTCACAGATGGCATGAAGTCATACCTTGAAATGATACATACTCCCTCCCAGTCATGCCCAGAAAGGGTACTATCCACAGAGAATCAGGGGCTCAGTGGCTGTGTGGGTGCATAAGAATTAATGTTCTAGGCCTTTCCTGGAAGTGTGCTTGCCTCCTGGTCCAGAATGCATCATTCACTAAAGGAAGTGTTTAGGAGCACTTCCTTCCTTGTACAATTTCAAGCCATCCCTTTAAACCATCAAAAGAAGAGAAGATGCACACAGAGCGTTGATGAGGATGGGAATCAGGGATCAGGAAAATAATCTGCTGAGAGAACCGTGGGCTGTTCTGTCTGTTCCAATGCAGTAAAACACCCATTAGAGGAAGGATTAATTGGGCCGTGAGAGTTCAAAGTAACTTTGACATACGAAGTAACTCCGGTGAGATTCTCCAAATTTCAGTTCGCCCACTGCAGTGGGATTTAAATAAATAGGTGAGCTTTGAGCAGAAGGTGGATACCGTTTCTGGATGGGCTCTCAGACAGCTCTCACTTGTACCTTGACAGTGTTTAGAGATGACGGCACAGAGCCACGCCTCTCTGCCATACATACAGTAGCCAGGTGAGCAAGTGGTTCCTGAGAGCCATTAAACCTAGCCTTCTCTGCTGGCAGCAGAGCTGGCCGCCTTGACACTGGTGGCCTATCAGGGACCCCAGTCTTCCTTGGGAGACATCGCTAGTCTCTTCTTGTCCCTTAACTCGGAAAGCCAATGTTGAAAGACAGGAGTTAGTAGTCATATGCATCTGCGTATGCCTGTCTGGCTATTCATAGATCATACTTCACTGTTTCGAGCATGTTCTCTGTTCAGTAGAGCCGTTTTTACTCACAAACTGATCCTCATACCGGGTCATGACATCTGAGGGAAACAGGGTACCTGCCTCATCCAGTCTGTTCCAAAGTGACGTTGCGGTAGTCACTGTCATATTGCTGTGAAGAGACATCGTGACCGAGGCAACTCTGACAAAGTATTTAATTGAGGTTGTGCTTATAGTTTCAGAGGGTTCATCCATCGTCACCATGACAGGGAGCATGGTGGTGGGCAGGCAGCCAGGCAGGCAGCCATGGTGCTGGAGAAGTCCTGATCCATGGGAGCAAGGAGAGAGGGAGGGAGGGAGAAAGAGACAGAGATGGGGGGCAGAGACTGACCGGACATGATGTGAGCTTTTTCATTTCAAAGCCCCTAGTGACATACCTCCTCCAACAAGGCCATACTGATTCCAACAAGCCCCCCTCCCAATTCTTCTGAAACATCTCATCAACTAAGCACACAAATATAAGCGCTTATGTGGGGGGCGATCTCACTCAAAACTCCAAGGTTTTTTTGTGTTTGCTGCACCTTCTAATGTGATCTTGACTAGCTCCTATCAGCATGGGCCACTGAACACCTAAGTCTCCTTCTCCATGAGGCCCTCCTATGTCTGTCAACACCACATCCCAGGGAAATGGCCTGGGAAACACTGCTTGTACTGTGTCAAGCTTTTGTTGTGTGCAGACCTTTCATCTGTGTGAGTTCTCAGGGCTTCCAAGAAGGCTCTGCAAGTGCTCCCTTCCAATGGCATACACCACACTCCCACGTCTCACCTAATGATAAATGAAGTGACCATGTCCGTATCTCAGAGGAAGGAAGTTCATTTGCTTGAAGGAAGAGAGATGCACTACTTGGCAACAGTCTAGTGAGTGTTGTGTGCTGTATCCAGCTGGTATGTATTCCTTCTCTCCATCAAAGAAAGAAAAAAAAAGACTTGCCTATCTTCCAAGGGAGAAAAAAGCAAAAGCTCAGCTCTTTCCATGCCAGAGGTCAAGTTTACGTTTTCATACGACTCTGTGCATCTGCGGCCATTGCACCCAGCTTCATCCAACTTCAGAGAAAACACATTTTTGAAAGAGTCATGTATGGTTGTGAAAGGCAATATCTGGATTTGCTGTGTTCTGGGTACTTTCTTGATTCTGGTAGAATGGTGCAGTTACGTAGACCCACCACAGTGTGATCAGTATTGTACTCTTCCATTGTCCTCTGGGGCTCATTGCCAGGCACTGGTCTCCTTGGCTCCATTCGGGAACTATGAACCCATGGTGCATGTGTCTGAAGAATAAAAAGTATCCCTGTTTTTTTCTCGTTGTTATTTCCTGACGACCTTCTTACCCTACACTTACACTGTATTCGGCATTCTGAGCCATCTGGACATGCAAAGACACACGCAAGAGGAAGGGCAGAGGTGATGAATCCACTTTGCCATGCTGTAGACCAGATGAGCACCTACAGATTTTTCTGTGTGAGCAGTGTTAGAATTAGTCCTCTGCAGGAACAGCTGCACTAACCCAGCCCACGATGACTTTTATTGACCTGTGAGCCAAAACTGGCAATTTTCTAAGCTTCTCCCACCTCACAGTATGCACACTGAGATAGAAAGGGCCACAATATAGCAGTTCAGCCACTTTCACGCTTAGGAGAAGACACTAGGAGGGCTGTGTCACCAGGTTTCTTGGGTACCGGATGGTATGCCCTTGGGTAGGACTCTTAAGTATTACTTCCTCGTTGGCTCTTGATTCCATTGTTGAGAATTCTTTTTCTTTTCAATCAACCCATTTGATCATTAAAGTGGACAATGGAGAGTCATCATCCTTTGTCTCTATGTGGCTGTCTTCTCTTGAAAGATTGGAATGCACAGATAGAGCTACATCTTACTTACAGGGTCTATTTGCAGAAATCCTTAAAACTTAGCTTCTTAATAGCCTACCTAGTGCCCAGCTATGCCGGCAGTTTCTTTCTCCATGTGGCACTGAGATGACAAGTATGTGTTTGCCGTTGTTCCTCCCACATGCTTCACTTTCTTTTTGTTTTTATTGAAAATTACTCATAGCAAACCTGATGGTGTGTGTGTGTGTGTGTGTGTGTGTGTGTGTGTGTGTGTGTCGTGCATGCGTGCACGGGCATCTCGGGTATGTATATATTCATATCTAAAGAACTACTTGGGATACCCAAGTCCATATGGATATTAGTCCCTAACACAAAATTCTCTAAAACATGCAGCCTAAGCAATGTCCCTCCCCCACATCCCGCATAGCTTCAGTCCCCTCTGAGTGACTCATAATATCAATGCGCTACAGATGCTGTGTATTTTCAGTAGAGGTTCAGCATTTTCCACCATGCTTGGTCAAATTTCAGGTTGTGGACCTTCAGGTAAGGAGGATAGACTACAGTTACCAAAGCTGTGCCAGTTTTCAGTGAAGGATCCACACTTCACTTAAATCCTTTTTCCTTGAGAGTTTCCAGAGAGCCACTAAAGCCCCCTCAATGGTTCCAGTGGCAGGATATGCTATTGCTACATAGCTGGTTCTCAGGCTACAGGAAGATCTGGATGACTCTGCCCTGATTGGTTGGGGGTCGTTGCTGTTGTCTACCCTTCCGGACTATCTGTTGGATTTCTCTTCTCTCTTTTACAGCTAAGTCCCAACTCCCTGCTTCCATTCTGGGAGAATTCTTTTCCCATGATAAGATTCTAAGCACAGTCATGGCACTCAAAATGTGCTAATTAACTTTCCCACCTCTGCACAAAGAGCTGTGTTCGCATTAGACATTCATTCTGCCTTGACACTGGCCAGATTTGATGTTTTGAACCCATATTTGTCATCAAGCTGCTAGCTTTCAGTCCCAAGTTCATGACTTCGGTGTCAGTCAGTTTTTCTTTTCTTCTATTGAAAATGGGATTTTATTTTTTTTCATATAATATATTCTGGTTGCAATTCACTTCTCCCTCCTTCTCCCAGTTCTGCTCCACCTGTTTCCCCATCTGGATGCACCCCCTTTTTATCTCTCCTCAGAGAACAAATAGTCATCTAAAGAAAAATAATGAAATAAGATAAAACAGAAGACAAAAAAATTGGAGTATGACAAAATAAACAGAAGCAAAGGTGCCTCCACTAGTTTCATCTGTTTACATATGACTTTCATTTTTATTAACTCTGGAGTACTATTCTTTTGTATAAATGCACCGTATTTTCTTTACCCATTGATCTAATGATAGACATCCAGGTTGTTTCCAATTTCAGGCTATAATGAGCATAGCAGCAATGAACATGGTTGTGCAAGTGTCTCTGCGATAGAATGCAGCATCCTTTGGGTATATGACCAAGATTGGTATAGATGTATCTTGAGGTAGATGGATTGCTTTCTTCCTGAAGAATTGCCTCACTGACTTTCATGGTGACTGTACAAGTGGGCTCATCCTTCCAGCAGTGGATGAGTGTTGTCTTTGTCCTGCATCTCCATCACCATTACCTACTGTCATTTATTTTATTGATCTTGACCATTCTGACTGATGTAAGATGAAATATCAGAGTAGTTTTGATTTGCCTTTCCCTGGTGACTAAGAATGCTGAATGTTTCTTTAAGTGCTTCTCAGCCATTTGAGCTTCCTCCTTTGAGAGTTCTGTTTAGATTCAATTTAGATATTAAACTGAGCTATTTTTCATGTCCAGTTTTTCTGAGTTCTTTATATATATATATATATATATATATACATATATATATCAGATGTATAGTTGTTAAAAATAATTTCCCATTCTGTAGACTGCTGTTTTGTCAAAATAACAGTGTGATTTTCAGTCTCATGCAGTCCCAGTTATTTGATTTTTTGTTTGCTTGCTTTTGTTTGTAGAGTCATGGTTTCTTTTTATCTTTTTTTATTTAAATTAGAAACAAGCTTGCTTCACATGTCAATCCCAGATTCCTTTCCCTCCCTTTCCCACCACCCTCAAACCCCCTAAATCCCCTACCCAATCTGCACTCAGCTCCCCAGGGAGAGTGAGGCCTTCCATGGGGATCTCCAGAGTCTGTCATTTCATCCAGAGCAAGGCTTAGGCCCTCCCCCATGTGTCCAGACTGAGAGAACATCCCTCAATGTGGGATGGGCACCCAAAGTCCATTTGTACGCCAGGGATAAATACGGATCTAGTACCTGAGGCCCCATAGATTGCCGAGGCCTCCTCACTAATACCCACATTCAGGGGGTCTGGATCAGTCCCATGCTGGCCTCTCAGTCTTCAGTCTGGGGTCCAAGAGCTCCTGCTTGTTCAGGACAACTGTCTCTGTGGGCTTCACTAGCCCGGTCTTGATCACTTTGCTCATCACTCCTCCCTCTATGCCACTGGCTTCCAGGAATTCAGTTGAGTGTTTAGCTGTGGGTGTCTGCCTAGGCTTCTATCAGCCACTGGATGAAGGTTCTAGGATGGTGTATAAGGTAACCATCAAACTCATTATCAGGGAAGGGCATTTAATGTAACCTCTCCACTATTGCTTAGATTGAGAGTTGGTGTCATCCTTGTAGATCTATGGAAACGTTAGTAGTGCCAGATCTCTCCTCAAACCTATAATGACTCCCTCTATTATGGTATGTCTCGTCCTGCTCTCCTCTCTTCTTCACCTGACTCATCCTTCCTGCTTCCCCATGTCCTCCTCTCCCCTCCTCTCCTCCCCCTCTCATTTCCTCAGCCCCCTCTCCCCTCCCTCAATGCTCCCAACCTGCTCAGGAGATCTTGTCCCTTTCCCCTTCTCCAGGGGACCATGCGTATCTCTCTTAGAGTCCTCCCTATTTCCCAGTAGAGTCAGGGTTTCTATGTGTAGCCCTAACTGTCTTGGAACTTTCTTTGTAGACCAGGTTGGCCTTGGACTCAGAGATCCACCTGCCTTTGCCTCCCAAGTGATGGTATGGAAACCATGTGCTACCATGCCTTATGAGGCCCCTTTTTTATAATTTTATTCTATTTGCCTTTACTCTGGGTGTTCTGTTCAGAAAGTCATTTCCTGTGTCAATGTGTATAAAACTGTTATCTATGTTTTTCCTCTATCAGATTCAGTAGATCTGGCCTTATTCTGAGGTTTTTGATCCATTTGGAGTTGAGCTTTGTGGTGGGTGATAAGTATGGATCTGTTTGGATTCTTCTACCTGTAGTCATCCAGTTTGTTAGTCCTTTTTGAGCCCCTTTTTTATATCAGTGAGAATATAAGAGAATATATGAACAGGAATAGAACATACACACACACACTTATTTACTCACTTACGTCTCTTAGTCTGCTTTGTGTACTTCTGTGTTGGGGCCAGCCTGTTAGACACATATATTTAGTAGGCAGCAGCCATTAATCCATAAGGGAACGTTTGGAAGATGTATGGGAAACACAGAGACTTTTGAGAAGGACCATCAGTTTGTTGGGGTATCACAACCCTTATAGGTTGTGAGGTGACATTGAATTGAGTCTTCTGTGGAAGTTTCCTGGTCAATTTTCCTCATGGCTGCTCAAGAGCTGACATAAAACTCAGCCTCTGTGCTGTGAACTCCTCCTTCTCTGAAGGTGAAAGCCTAGATGATTCTCTGCCTTGTTTCCTGTTTCTAGATTGTCATACCACAAACTGTGCTTTACGTGAAAAATAGATGTTTTCTCGTGCCACATTTCTGGAAGTTGGATGCCCAAGGGCATGGTGTCTTATTGTTGAATCGTGACCCAATTGGTGGGAGGGGCACAGACTGCTGCCTTCAGTCTCTCTTCTTTTAATTACCAATTTCTGCAATGTATGTATGTATGTATGTATGTATGTATGTATGTATGTATGTATATATATGTTACATTTTTGTTCATTTTATATCGCCTCCCCCTTCTCTCTCTCCGTAGTGGTCCTTTCCCGCCTCCCTCCCCCATCTGTCTCTACCACTCACTGCACATAAATGTGGGCCCACATGGGACACATTGCGCCTGTGGAGGTCACAATACAACTTTCAGGTATCCAAGCTCTCCTTACATCATGGGTTCCTTGGGCTCAATCTTAACATTCAGTCTTGCCTGGTGAAAGCCTTTCCTGCTGAGTTGTTTCACTGATCCATCTTCCTCTTCTTGAAAAGCTGTGGACTCCAGGATAGGGGCCTTACCTTCAAGACCTCATATAATTCCAATTATATTCCAGACACTAGACTCTCTAATGGAAATTTCCAACATGTGAACTTTCAAGGAATTCATACAAACATGCTTTGGGGTTCCTCTGAATGGAATCCAAACATGTGTGTGTGTGTGTGTGTGTGTGTGTGTGTGTGTGTGTGTGTGTGTGTGCCCGCGCGCGCACGCATGTGCTCGTGCGTGCATGGTATTGTGACCCTAAAACACACTATTTTTGAACTTGAGATTTGTCTTATTTGACTGGAAAACATGCTCCCTGATGACCGTGACCTTTCCTGCATTCAAGTGCTGTTTCTCTGAGGGCTACAGGGCTTAGCGTGGCCAGTGTAACAGAGAAGTGGTAAGGAAAACATTAGTTAACAGACCACCAGCTGAACCCCCGGGACCTTCTTTTCCTGGAAGCTCAATTGAAATGAGTATTACCTGGTTCCCTGGAAGCTGCTGAGTACATGCTCTGTAAAAGCATTGAAATCATATAACATCTAATGCATAGTGGTAACTATGAATGATCAAACTTCTGAGATCAGCTCGTAACGCCACTATTCCCAAGGCCGAGGTGGCTCTTCACAGTGTGGTTAGATGGAGGGGTCAGAGACACTCCTTGTGTTCTGTGGTGTTCTCAGCCCCGGCCCAGTCCTCTGATCACCACAGCAAAGTCATAGTGGGCCTGTGAACTCTGGAACAACAGCTTCTGACACTGGATCCTTGCCTGCGTGACCCTGACCACCACCACCTCCAACCTATGGTTAACATCAAGCTTGCCTTGGGTGCCTTTACACTACAGTTTGGTGCTTTTCATTTCTTGTACTTTGTCCTCCTAAGGCTGTGTTATTTGGGAAGACTGTCGAATAATGGTGTGTTACTTCAAGAGCTAGTATTTATAAATTATTGGCTCTCCATGCTCAGCATCCAGATTTCTTGTCCATCATTTCCTTTTCCTTTTTTTTTTACACATTTAGGAAGGGGACATTGTTTCTGTCAGTGCATACAACATCAGCTCTGAGTTATGTAAGGCATCCAAGTTTAGGTTAGTTTAGGCTCTACACCACGCCCTGAAGTGTTTACTGCTTGCTCTTCAAGCCCCATTGGATCGTGTATTCTTATTACATCTTAAAGTTAGCAAAATATTACATCCGATTCCATCATGCTGTCTGCTGGTAATATCAATCAGTGTTTGTTGCATGTGAATACGATGATAAACTGCGTTGTGAGTTCATCAGCTACTCAAAAAGGGAGGAGTGGGAGGGTTGGTTATGGGAACTCGGAGGAAAACTAGACTTTTGACAAAGACAGCAAAGTATATTAAAGTTCAGTCTCCTTAAATTGTTGAAGCCCTGTGAAAGGGATGTGTCCTTACAAGGACACCTACACTGTCATGTCTCATGGGTTTCAGGTCACAACGCACCTGCCTGCCTCCTTTCTCAGGCTGAAAGTCTTTATAGTTTGACCACAGATAAAGGGGAAGTGTCTTTTTCTCTGTTTCAGGAATACCAAATTGATATATTTTTTGCTCAGACCTGGACAGACAGCCGCCTTTGATTCAGCAGCACAATGAAAATACTTACTCTGAATAGCAACATGTTTGGCATGATATGGATCCCAGACACCATCTTCAGAAACTCTAAGACAGCGGAGGCTCATTGGATCACAACACCTAACCAGCTCCTCAGAATCTAGAATGATGGGAAAATCCTTTACACATTAAGGTAAGATGCTGTATAGCTCAATTTTTTTTGTTAAAAGTATTTTTTTATTTTAGAAGCACTCTTATTTGCATATCAATCCTCCCATTCTCTCACCTTCCCATCCTCCCATGCTCCCCACCAACCCCCCAATCGACCCTACACCCACGCCCCAGGGATAGTAAGGACCCCCACGGGGGACCATCAGAGTACATAAGTGGACATTTTATTAATGGAATCTAAGGTAGCATTACTTTGGATGTCTATGTGAACTTCCCAGGACATTGATTTCCAAACATGGTACTACCTTGTCTAGAAAAACACATTAATTATTTTGTAAGTTACATCACAGGAGCTAGGAAAAAGGGCCCTTAAAAGAGGCCTCACCATAGAACTCAGAACCCCATGTTAAAAGTCTGCCTCTTTAAAAGAAAAGGGAAAAGATTAAGGGGCTTCACACAGGTGACCAGTTCACCTATACTATTTCAGGTTTTAGGTACCTAGGCATCTGCCTGTGTCTCCTTTCCTGGGATAAAAGGCATCTCAGATTGACCATAAATTAAGGGAAAGCAACTTCCTTTGAGGCACACTGCTCTCCCCAGGCTCCCTTAAAGCATCTCTTCCTCATAGCTTCCAACATGATCCTTCATTCCATATTCATTATAGAGCTGTTACTCATGAGTAATCATGGCACCGAGGAGGAAAATGTGATCCCTAAGCTAAAGTTTCCACAGTAGACACATACTGAAATCAAAAGGGAACGTCCAAGGGAAGGAGTTTCCAGACAGGGACTGACAGAAGAACAACGAAGAGTCAGTCACAGCAGGGACATTTGGGGATGCGATGGACAGAAATTGCTGCAGGCTTCTCATCAGTCACAAAGGGCGAGGGAAGAGACCTCAGAAGAGGAGCTGATCCTCAGAACAGTACTGAGCCGGGCTGGTCCTAGATCCACGATAAGAATGTTGACACGCAGGGAACACGAGATGTGCTCACGTGATACCATTTCTGCCTGCCTGGGGCAACAGTGGGAGGTTCCCAAGGATGCATTCCATGGACGGATATGACCTAATACCTCTGTGATCCAACACACCAGTTTCAAGAGGAAAGGATTTTCCTCAAACAAATTGAAATAGTGGATTAGAAAAAACGACAGCTGGATTTTTCTCCCCCGCTGTGACTTGGACATGTTTCTAGGCATGGCTGGAGTTTTCATAGAATTACCTCTGCTACTAATAGTTAAAAGCAAAAAGATTTAGCACAGTAAGAGAGCAATCCGGAGGGCTACACTTAGTGAACCAGAGTGAGGGGGTCAGCGTGTCCTGGCTTTACACGCGATGCACCTCATGTGGGCGAGCACCTGCTGTGTGACGTCTTACCTGTCTTGGAGGCCTTGGCCATGCTCACGCTGCATAAACTGGTCTTTTTCCTAGGCTCACCATCAATGCAGAGTGCCAGCTGCAGCCGCACAACTTCCCCATGGACGCGCACACCTGCCCCTTGACTTTCTCCAGCTGTGAGTACCCAGGGGCTTCGCACCTGGTTGGGAGCTCTGGGTGGGGCAGGATCTGGCTGGGTCGCATCGGGTTTCCAGTGTATGGCCCTATCGTTGGTGACTCTGCTGTTTTACTACACAACCAGAGAAAACCATAATGGTTGTGTCTTTGGCCACCGGGATGGTTTTACTCTTGACTTCATTGCACAGAACATTGCAGAGCGGGTAACTTGGATGGAGGAGTGAGTGAATCTGTTACTGAGGATGGTACTGAAGGACTCAGAGGTTGATGGTGCATTCACACACACACACACACACACACACACACACACACGCAAGGAGACTGATACTAATGAGCTGTCCTTATTTTTTACAGTCTTTTGCCGCATATTTTCAGGTTAGCATTTTAAAGATTTGCCTTTTAATGAAGAAGGTCAGATCCTCCCTTTGGATGTACTTATACCTCTCCTGGAACAGATGCTGATTGAGGTGGATGATTCCTAATACGAGTGCATGAGCACATCCACAAGGAAATATCAAATATCAGATGCATTAGCTAACTTACAAAGCTTTTAAGTA
Organism: Mesocricetus auratus; assembly: GCF_017639785.1. NCBI lineage: Eukaryota > Metazoa > Chordata > Mammalia > Rodentia > Cricetidae > Mesocricetus > Mesocricetus auratus. Next base: position 41,747 of record NW_024429259.1, on the reverse strand, counting down.
AAGGTCAATATGGAAATGCACCTATTGAATTTATGGTGGTTTATTTTAAATGTATTAATCACAAGTACTTACATATGTATGCAAGACCCACAAACATTTAAATAACTGTATTAGCGTACTTTAAAACCGGATAGAAAGTATGCCTAGCAAGTCAGAGGGAGTCCTAGGCAGGTAGACTGTGACATCTGGGGACAGACACACTTTAGAATTGACTTTAAGTTCAGAAAACTCCAAGGTGCAGCACAGAATTTCACTGACCTCTTAGACTTGGTAAAGAAAACGATCTCTTGTAAAGAATAGTTATTAACTAGCTGAATCTAAACTTACCGTATGTGTCGATGGCACAAATGACTGGTGTCCAGCTTGAATGTGCATGCCTCTAGTGTGGTAAAGTTACATACAGATCCCTTTGGGCAGCTGTTGTCTCTATTTAAAAGTCGGAGTGTGGCATACTCTGCAGCCGTATGTGTCGCTGACCGGCTGCTTCTGCTTCTCTTTGCAATAATATGTCGATATGCCGTTACCTCATCTATTGAGTTTGTAATTTAAGTGATCATTTTATACTAATAGGCTTTCCATTTGCTCCTTTTTCTAGTCTCATACTCAATTTTGGATTCCTTTACCAAATTTTCAATGACTTCTCTTTTGAAAGAGTTTCAAAACATTCATCTCTGCAGGAGACATTTGTGCAGTTAGTCGCTGAGTCACTTGTTAATTTGAATTAATGTTTCTTAGGACCTCTACAAGGAATTTCTTTGTGAATTTATTGATGCCATATGCTTTCTAAGCATGCATTGAACTAAGTAAATTTGCACCCATCTTCACATCTTTGCAAGTGATTCCCCTTCCCTCCCGAGGTAATTATGGATCTGGTTTGTATCACTGTAAGTTAGGTGCCTGGTCCATAATTTCATAGTCAGTGTCTGGTCTCTGTTACTCAGTATGTCATTGTGAGTCATACATGTTGGACATTAGTTAGTGGTTCGCTTTTTCTATCACTTTAAAGTTTAATCCAGAGAAGCTGGGTTATACATATGGTGTGAACTTAAGCCTATACCTTCTTGCAATTTCAGGCTTGAGAATCTAAATCCGTAAGTTTAAAAAAAAACACTTTTCCTCTTGCATTCCTTCATAGGCAAGGATGGATAGGAGTCTCCTTTTAGAGTCTTCAAGACACCCCCAGCTGAGGGCTTTGTGTCTCTGCAGTCTTACCTTCTGCCAGGACCCGGCCTTGGGCATGGTCTTCTTTCTTGTCTGGTTGGGATCCTCCAGGCTCACAGGCCAGCAGAGATGGCAGGGCTCCAAGTGCTCCATCTCAGGCATTGTCTTACAATCCCATTTCTTCCTCTGCCAGTTTCCTTCACACTCCCATGCTTTCTAAAGTTCTTTAACTATTTTGCGAAATCTTCTAATTCTTCCATTCCAGAACAGGATTATCTGTGCCTGACATTTGCTCTGTTTCTAGAGAGAAAATAGATTAGAAATAAAGTAATTTGGTATGCCTAAAGGATATATATATACATATATATATATGTGTGTGTGTGTGTATATATATATATATATATATATATATATATATATATTTCCCTTCTGGAACTAGTTAGTAATTAGAATAAAGTACCAGGAAGCAGGCTGCTATAATCTCATGAAACTAGACATAATTAATTCTGTGTCTGGTATAGAACAGTTGTGGAAATTGATCACACCAAAAGTAAAAGATGAGTAGCATATATATATATATATATATATATATGTATATATATATATATAGTGTTAGAAAGAGATTTGAAAAAAGATTTTTAAAAAATATTCTATTAGTGTTTTGACTTCATGTTTTATCTGCAAACCCACGAAGCTGGAATTACTGGTGGTTGTGAGCCACACCTTGTGGATTGTGGGAATTGGACATGGGTCTTCTGAAGAGCAGTAGTTACTGTCACTACAACCCCTATAGCCTCTGTCTTGAGGTTCTTCATAGAAAAAAGAGGTAAGAGACAAAATGAGTGTAGATTGATACTTCAAAGATTCTCTCTTTACAGTTATTCTGAATATAGTTTATTTCTCTTTTTTTGGTTTTCTTGGTTAAATATCAACATTATGAGAAAAAAGCCTTTCTATCTGCTTGACTGACTGATCATGATATATATTACCACCAATGCACTTTTGTGCTTTAATTTCCAGATATTGCCTGGCATTTGAAATGCTGGTGGAGCTGATGTGCCCCAGCAACAATGTGCAAGTGCTTTGCAACTTACAGGGCGAATGCATCCAGATGGAGGCATTTAGGTTGAGAACACCCTAAATTGCAGATTTATTGAATGGAGCCGATGCACTGAGAGCCTCAACCGAGAAACAAAGCTTTCTTCGGTGCCTATTTTGCACCCTCAGTGATTACAGGGTTGGTTGTCTGCTTTGGATGCTGCTCAGAGTCACCAGAGAGACCCATGTGGAAACAACAGCCTCATGAAGTCCCATATGTTCAGAAAGGTGTTTTAAAATTGTGTATTGCTTTCACAGTATCCTAAGGTAGAAATAAGTTTGCCTCGCCATCATAAGAAATATTGGACATATGTGTGTGTGTGTGTGTGTGTGTGTGTGTGTGTGTGTGTGTGTGTGTGTGATGAGTATAGAGGGAAGCAGCAGCAAGTGTGTGGAGTCAGTTCTCTCTTCCCTTTACATGAGTTCCTTTAATCCACTGATTATTTGTCTCATTGATCCCCTGTGCATTTTTAACCACAATTTAAAAATGAAACAAACATAAATAGTCATTCAGCCAAAGGTGATATTCAGAGGGAAAAGAAGCACCTAACGAAAGTCACACATAATTATAGTCAGTAAACATACGTTGAAATCAGGAAGAACTGTCACTACACATGATTAGAATGTCTGAAATACAGAGAGAATAGTGGGTAAGAAGGTAGAAGACACTGGACATCCTGTTTATGCGAATCTAAAACAGCAGAAATAGAAAAGAATTTAGAAGTTTCTTCCAAAACTAAAATCATACTAGAAGAAGTAGGTGTTGCATAGTTACACATTTGACTCTGAGAAACAACATATATACTTGTGTAATCATGAAGACCTACCTATATGGACATTCAGAGCACTGTTGTTTTTCTTTCCTAGAGACAGATTCTCTGTGTAGGACAAGTATGCCTTGAACTCATCTCCGTCAGCTTCTCAATGCTGTGCCTACAGGCATGTATCAACTTTCCCAGCTATAATACCAATGCCTAGTAGAAAACGCTTTCATGTCTGTCAGGTCACAGACTGGTGAGAGAGTTGCTCTTAGATACTTAAGTTACCAAAATCAGCCAATTTTGCAACAAGCTCGTTGGCCTACCTTAGAATGTATGTTGATTGAAAATCCCTAAGCCCACTCATGTGTGGTCTTCAGTGACTGAGAAGTGCAAACCAAGGTAGAATATTGATTGAATCTAAAGAAACACAGGCTAAATAAATGGGAAGGCATCCTATTAGTGAAGAGAACATCAACTGGTGGTCCAACACCAAATGGTCAGCCATGAAGACCTATAAGTAACATAATGCAGACTGATTAGTTTGTGTTTACACATACAGGAATGTACATATATGTATATATATACACATATAAATTCATATATATATATAAACACATATACACATATATTCTGAAATGTGTATTTAACAACAATTAAAGAAAAATAGAGCTTGGATTGGCATGTGAAGCAAGCTTGTTTCTAATTTAAATAAAAAAAGAATATAAAAAAAGAAAAAAGAGGTCAGGAATTTGGAAGAGAGAAAGGATGGGTATAGAAAGGGTTTGGATGCAGGAAAATGGAAATGATGTAATTATATAATAATTTCCAAAGTTGAAAAAGTTAAGATTAAAAGTATTTTGCCAGGCCAATTCAATTTTCACAGAATACGATGTCCCGAGTTTTTCTAGAAATACTTTCAATATTTTTTTTAATTGGCAACAAATTTAGGACTATTCAGTGCAGAAATACAACATTTTAAGCTCAAGAACTGGGTTCCCTCTTCCACACTCTGCCAGCCAGGTGCTCTCCATTCACTCATTGAGTAATGTAATGGCTTCTAATTCCTCGTGTTGAGATGCATATTTCTAATTCTTTCACAATCTCTCGGGCCAGTGCTACCCTTAAAGACAAACTGCATGCCACATGTTTGCTTTGAGGTTTTACATGTTAGGGACAAGTGAAATCAGTTTTAACACTATGTTTTATTCATCTGTGTAAAAAAATGTTATCATCTTGATAGGAAATTAACATGTAGGCATGGAGATGTTTTAATATACTAGGAAAAGGCTGTGATTAAGAAATCTCAGAAAGAAGAACCTTGTACCACTCACTCATCCACACCCTGGTCCCTGCAGGCGTTGTGCAGATATGAGTTGCCTTTGCAGGCTGCCCTGAAAGACAGGCGAGTCATCACCGCATTATGCTGGCGTGTGTTCCCATCAAATAACAATATTTGAGTTCCGCTGTAGTCTGTGCCTCACTTAGGCTGTCATGTCATGAGCGAACTGTCTGAGAAGACTGACAGCTGTCATCAAACAAGTCATGTAGCTTATTTTAACATCAGTTCTTAAGTCTAACTTTCCCACGTTACTCCCTATTGATGGGAGTGGTCACACGGGACCCAGTCTATTGATGGGAGGGGTCACACAGGACCCAGCCTATTGATGGGACTGGTCACACAGGACTCAGTCTATTGGTGGGAGTGGTCACACAGGACCCAGTCTATTGATGGGAGTGGTCACACGGGACCCAGTCTACTGATGGGATTGGTCACACAGGACCCAGCCTTTTGATGGGAGTAGTCACACAGGACCCAGCCTATTGAACGGTGCTGCTCATCTTCAGTGTCGGTCTTCCTACCTTAGTTGAAACTGTCTTGGAAATACAGCCACACACACAAAAAAGGCTTATCTCATAGTTTCTTCCAAGTCCTGTGGAGTTGACAGTCAGAGTTAACCAGTGTCAGTCCACCCTTTTCCAATTTGACACACAGGCACCCCTTTTAAATCACAGCCTTCCATCTCTGATCCTTGTAAGCTCATAGCCGTCTTACAATGCAAAAGGCATCCAATCCTATTTCAAAATCTCCATAGTGTTTCACAGTTCCCACAATGTTTGGGAGTCGGAAATTTCTTCCGAGACTCACACAAATGAAGCCATGAACTCTGATAAAATGAAAAGTGACACACTTCCAATATACAGTGGAACAGAGTAAACGTTTTCAGACCCACAGGAAAGAATGGGACGTAGTAAGAAGTGATCAGATAAATGCAAGATTTAATACAGCAGGAAAAACACAAACCTCTACAGCTCCATGTCTGGAATCTGTGGCACCAGCAGTCTTGGATAGTTCTACCCTTGCTTTTTAAGAGTACTTGGAAGCCTCTCAACTTAAGATTCATTCATGCAATGTCATCACAGGACCTGCTTGCAGGAAACAAAGTGTGCCACACATTCCCTGGCCTTAGAAGTTTTCTAGAAGCTTGGGGAAAACCTTCTGTGGCCCTGGATCTCTTGAGTCTCTCATTCTTGAGAGATGATGCTGTCAAGTTCAGGAATGCTTCTTGGGAGATGTTTCTCAAGACGTATCAGAGGGTTTATGGTCCAAACTAAGTGCTTAGTACTCAGTGAGGTGGGTCATCAGACAGACAGGTTGTGTTTCCCAGCAAGTGGGGGCTTCACTTCCATGCTCTCTGACCTGGGAAAGAGAGAAGAGGTGCTCTTTGAAAACTCTTCTTCTACAATAGAAGAGTTAAGCACCAAAGAGCAGTTGATACCTCACATTAGTAGTGGCCCTGTATCCTAGGAAGTAAATGCTCAAGTGTGAAGAAAGGCACACATTCCTTCCATGAGGTAGACTGTCTTTCAAGCAGAATGTTCACCCACAATCCATACAAGCAGAGTCCAAAGTCCCAGGGAATCTACTCAGATTCTGAAGTTCATTTGCATTGGGACAGCTGGCCAAATGTTTGAGCACATTTCAGAGATGTGGCAGAGTTCCCTGGCCCTGTGCATGAGGTCCAAGATTCTCCTTGGGTTTCCTATTAAGAGTCACGTTAGTCTAACCTGAGCTGTGGGAGATGCAGGCTGAGCCATTGTCTCTGTTTGTCTACCCCACTCAGAACTGAAGCTCTGATCATTCCTGGCCTCTTTCCGTCCCTGTCACGCCATCCCTGTAAATGTGAATACCTACCTGATATTTCATTCCGGCTTCAGTGAGCTGACATACTCAAATCCTTACAGACGGCATGGCTCAGAGGAATCCTGGTGCCTTGATGCCTGCAATCCCCCTTAGACAGGCCCATGAGCCTTGTTGAGTAAAACTGAGTAAACTGAGGCCATAGGGAAAGGCTTAGTGAAGGTTGCTTGTTTTCTCTACCCTACAAGATCATGTGTAGTCCAACACAGCTGTGCAGTCCGCATGGGGAGGTCCAACCACAGCATAGAAACTGCCAGTGTTAGTCACTCTCGCCCCTCTGTATATCACTGACATCGCTGTCTACCGTAGGAGCCTGTAAGGAGTATCTCTCACTCAGATTCTCTCCATCATGGTGCAACTTACATGGTGTTTTCTCCTGATGTAAGTCCGTGTGGCATGGTAGAGGCTTCAAGGTGTTTTGATGGGTGACAAAAAGTTTCCTGACTTAAAGAACCAGTTGTTGTTTTCTCAAATTAAGGGTGGTAATATGTCACCCCCTCCCCTTTTCCTCTCCTGTCCCTCCCTCCATGGAGTATGATTAAGAAAAAGGAGAAATGTCTGTGGCATCAGCTGTACTCGCCACAAAACCGATGACCAGAAGGAATCACTGGGTCGTGGCATTACTGAGACACTTGATCCATCAAAGTCAAATATTGTAGAATTAACCAAGTCAGAAAACAAAGCCATGTTTCTCATATTCCGTGAAGCAAAGATGAAGATCAATTTGAAAATTCACCAGACCTTCGGCAGGTGGCAACAGCCACAATTGTCTGTCATACATGTCCCTTGAATTACAGTACTCAGACACCATCAGCTTTTCTTTTTTTTAATTTCCTTTTTTATTTAGGTTATAAACTTTCTTGTTTCACATGTCAATCCCATCTCCCTCTCCCTCCTCTCCTCCCCTGCCCTCCCTACCAGGTCCCCCAGTCCTGGATCCAATCTCGACTCTGATCCCCAAGGAGGGTGAGGCCCTCCATGGTGGATATCCAGTGACTGTCATTTCATCCAGGCCAGGGACTAGGCCCTCCCACAAGAGTCCAGGCTGATAGAGCCTCCTATATTGTGGCATGGGCACTCAAAGTCTATTTGTACACCAGGGATAAATACAACCCAAGTTCCCATAGATTATCTAGGCCTCCTCACTGACACCCACATTCAGGGTGCCTGGGTCAGTCCCATGCTTTCCACACAGCCATCAATCTGGAGTCCAAGAGCTCCCATTTGTTCAGGTCAACTGTTTCTGTGGGTTAAACCAGCCCAGTCTTAACTCCTTTGCCCATCAGTTCTCCCTTTCTGACACTGGATTCTAGGAGTTCTGTTCAGTGCTTAGCCATGGGAGTCTGCCTCTGCTTCCATCAGCCACTGAATGAAGGTTCTATTTCCCAGACTCTCTGGCAGTGGGATTGTATGCTAGCACTCCCCTGATTCATGGTTAACATCCGTAAGTGAGTGAGTACATACCATGTTTCTCTTTTTGTGACTGGGTTACCTCACTCAGGATGGTTTCTACTAGTGCCATCCATTTGCCTGCAAATTTCAAGATTCCATTTTGTTTTTTTTTCTGCTGAATAGTACTCCATTGTGGAAATGTACCACATTTTCTCTATCCACTCTTTTGCTGAGGGGCATCTACGTTGCTTTCAGGTTCTGGCTATCACAGATGATGCTGCTGTGAACATAGTGGAGCAGATGTTCTTGTTGTATGACACCGTCAGCTTTGCGTGCAACCAAATCCAAGCACATAGGAAAGAAACCAGACAAGAAGAGGCTGCTTGTCTATCCTTCTGTTTTCACAGCTCTACCAGCCATTCTCACACTGTGTTTGCCTTTGGAAAACTTTAAAACCAGAATCAGCAACACAGGCTCTCTGTTTATGGAGAGGTTTGGAGAGAGTGGATACAGAATCTGAGCGAGGAAGAGTCCGTGTGCCTAGAGGACTCTTAAGCAACTGCATAAGGACCTGGCCAGAACCCCCACTGGGTGATGACTGTGCTCTTGTTCTGTTCTTGTGTGTGCCTTTTCAGAAAGAATTTAATTAGTGTGATGGGAACAGATGGGAGAGGTTGAACCACACCTTAGATTATGGAGGAGAAACATGGTTTTGTCTTTCTAATTCTTGATAGATTTTTGTCCTTTATTCTTAATTTGTTCTCTTTCTACTTTATCCAAAGTCTTCAAGGGGCATTTTTTTGCTGTTGATTGGCTCTGTGCATGCATTGCGTGTTGGAGTGTGTGTGTGTGTGTGTGTGTGTGTGTGTGTGTGTGTGTGAGTGATATGAAGTAAAATTGGATAATCTCCAGCTACACTGATTATTTTTTCTGTTTTTTTTCTCTTTATGGTATATGGTGTATGGTGGAGCCAAGTAAATTGTCAGGGGCTCCTGGTCAGCCCTCACTACCCCTGGGACATAATAACAAGCTCAGTGCTAGAAACAGAGTCCCCACTTTCCACTGATATGTAACCAAGTGTAGGAAACATTTGTCCCACCCTGTCTTGTAACCATCAGTCATTTCATTCTAACAAATTACCCTGGCAGCCTAACTCTCCTTCCTGCAAAAGGAGAGGCCATCTGGCTACATTGTCTTTGGCCAAGGACAGTGCTGGGACCTAAGAGAAATAGAAGAACACACAGACACAAAGTGTCTGTTCTTATCAGAGGATGACGATGGAAAGGTAGCAAAATTCATCCTTTAGGATGTGCATGCATTTCTGTGGGCACGGCTCTGCTCCAGCAAGCCATTTTGGTTGAAAAATTTAAAATATATAGCGATGTCTTATGCTTGGTATCTGTGTCATTTGTAACAGAGTCGAAACTTGAGGGGTTGCTAGGAAAGTAACACTGCTATTGCAGTGATGTCACTGATGTCTGAGAAAGTTGGCTGGCTTTCAGAATTTTCAGAGTAATTAACTCGGGAGTGAAGTCATTTATAGGAAATCTCAGAGTTAGCGTGTACGGCTAGGCTGCGGCCACGTAGCTGGCCCCTGCTTGTGTCCCGCTCTCCTGATTGGCTGATCCAGGCATAGTGCCACAAAGCAGTTAAAGAACGACACCTGTGCTTACTTCTGCACGTGCATTCCCTGTCAGTCTGCAGAGAAGCCCAGCCCAGTTCAGCCCCTAACAGACGCACACGCTGAGCTTATGGACGGAAAGTGAACACAATGGACCCTCTGCCAGCTCACAGAGTTCATGCATGGTGGGGAATCATTGTGAGATTAAGTTGCCTCCTGCTTTCCCATGCCCACCATTTTCTTAATCGCGTCATCCTTTATCTCAGGGCATGTATGAGATACGATAGCCAATGATCTCCTTCAGGGCTTTCTAGAATAGGCCATCTCCACTTTTAACTCTAGCCAGTGACTACGAATGAACGTCGATCAAGGACCACCATTCAGGAACGGTCACCACTACTCCTATGTTCTGCCTTGAGATGAGAAGTAAACTATGGAAGTCCACAATCCTTCAAATTCCCGGGGCTTGTTAAGGAGCCATCCCATGTTTCCTGAGAGAAGAGGACCAAGTCTACAACAAAGCATTCTGAGCATCTTTGTAGTAAACAGCTCTACTTGGAGCTACTCCCTCTGTTGTAGTCCTTGCTGCCTTGAGTAAGCAGCGTGAGAGGATATCTCCTGGGTCCTTACTCCTAAGGTGCCACCTGAGTCAGTGGGCTCTGGGCACAGCAGCGTTCCTGCTTCACTGGCTGCTACACTGTGATCTGAGATCTTCAGTTGGTTTATGCTGTTTGTCTGCCCACTACTGAAAATCCTTCTTTGTAGAGGTCAAGGGCAATGCCAGAGTGACTTCGGCAAGGTGACACAGAGCAGGCAACAATCACAAATTACCTTGAAGACAAATTACCTTTGCTTTGCTCAAGAGCTTCTTGTTGGTTTAGATATTATAATATCCTCTCTCCAGACAATACCCATCCTGACTCTCCTACAAATTCATGGTGCCTTTTTTACATTGATTGTCATTCCACGCATATATACTTATGTATTTGCATGTGCATATATATTCCTAAATGTAATCTGTTCAGTCCATATGTTTCTTGCATGTATGTTTGCAGGGCTGAACTTCTGGCATTCGACAACAAATTCATGTATTATTAAATGGAGTCGACTATCTCTCCCATGCCCAGCTTTACTTGGCCACCTGTGGTTCTCTGTGTAGTTTTGAGGTCTCATAGGTCTTTCTCCATCCCATATGGTATGTTCCTTGCTGTCATGATTGTTCAGCTGGTGCTCGAACAGTCATTGCTGAGAACCTATGGGTACAGATTCTGATGCTACTGAGAGACACAATCTCACAACCAATGATCCCTTGGCTCTTACATTGTATCTGCCCACTTTTAGGAGTGCTTTGTAGAGGTGTCCATTGGGAGTGGGCTCCATGACACTGCATTTGATTGGTTGTGGTGGTTTTCTGTAATGGTCTCCAAATTCTGTGAAGATTGCACATATCTATGGTATAAGGATACATTTTTATAAAATATTGTTAGGGATTATGCTGGCTTAGCAAATTAGTGGTTTTAGATTCTCTTCCAACAACCATGATTTAAGTAATAGTGACTAGTCATAGTATCTATTGTTGAGGGGGTTTTATGTCTGATTAGGGAGATGTTGGTTACTGCCAAGGTATGTATACCACTAGTATACCTGTAGTATTACTGTGCCATGCTGGTCATTGATGTGATTATAGATGTTAAAGTTGAGTAGGATTGCACTATTTCTGAAGTGCATGGTGTCTTAAGCAATGGGGACTTAACTTCAATCTGCTGATGAGGGTAACCAAGGGTAGCAGCAATAGTCTGTATGTTTTTGGAGTCTCATAGACAGCAGGGGGCAACAACTCAAAAGAGGGCTTCTCATCTGGTATTAGGATTTTTGTTATATAGTCTTTTATTCTTGGAGGGAGGGCCATCTGTCAAGATGAGAAAAGTTTATTAAAACTATATATATATATATATATACATTGATACACCAAATTGTGTGCCTTATAGGCTGTTGTTGTTTATTTGAGTAAATAGTTAATAGTGGGATTCCTTGAGGCTTTTTCACACATCCATATTGCTATTTTATCTACCTCGCTCCCCTTCCCCTAAGGAGCTCCTCTTTCCCAATTTTCGCTATCAGATTATTAGTTCCATGCTAGTCCCCCTTACTTCCCTCCCACTTTGTTCTGTATTTACCTCCCCTTCCCTCTCTACGGAGTCCCACTATTACATTTCTCTTATCCCACTATTTGTATTCTGCTATTCCCCTCCTTATTCCACTCCATCATCACCCTCCCATCCTGACACTAGTTAAGTTTTGTTTTCCTGGTTTCTATAGTTGCTATAGGCTATATATCTGAGGATTTGCAACTAGGGGCCTCCAATACGAAAGAATATGCCATGCAGCCATGTGCATTTCTTTTTGGGTGTGGATAACTCTTACAATAAAATCTATTCTGGTTCTGTCCATTTATCTGCCAATTTCATGCACTCACTCTTCTTCAAAACTGAATAGTATTCCATAGTGTGTACATGTATCCTATTGTTATTATCCATTAATCTGTCACAGGGTATTAGGCCGTTTCTATTTTTTGAATATTGTGAATAGCTAAGAAGCCATAAATATGATTAAGTAAGTATCTGTGGAATGGGAAGTCGGGTCCTTTGAAAACTTTCTGAGAAGTGGCATAGGTGGGACATATGGTAGATCTATTTTCAGTTCTTTGAGATTTCTCCATACATATTGATTTCCACAGTGGCTTCACCAGTTTGCAACCACAGCAATAGTGAATGAGGGTTCACTTTACCCCACATCCCCTCCAGCCTGTTTGCTGGTTGTTCCATTGATCTTTGCCATTCTGATTAGAAGAGGAAATCTTCCTTGGGTTACTATTTTAATTAATTAATTAACTTAATTGATTTATTGCTGGGGATGATGAACTTTTTATATATACATTTATTTCTTAGCTATTTTTTCCTTTTGAGAGTTCTCTGTTCATGTACCAGGCCCAGTATTTAAAGGGTCATTTGTTTTTATTTGTTTGATTTTGTCAGTTTGTTGTTGTTGTTGACTTCAGAGTTTGAGTTATTTGCATATTCTTAATATTAACCCTCTCAGACACATAGCAGGCAATAATTCTCTCCCATTCTGTGACTTCTTCAACTGTTTCATAGTTTTGTAGCTGATTATAAGCATTTTAGTTTCATGAAGTCCCACTTGGCAACTGCCCATCATAAATCTTGAGCAAATGGAGTCTCACTCAGAAAGTCCTATATCAAGTAGTATCATGCCTAAGTTTTCTTCTAGCAGTTCCAGTGATTCAGGTTCTAAATTTAGGCCTTTGGTCCATTTGGAGTTAGTTTGTGTGTAAGGGGATAGACAGACAGACAGACAGACAGACAGACAGACAGACAAAATAGAGTCTAATTTCATTCTTTCTGCACATGGACATTCACTTTTCCCAGAACCTTTCCCAGAAAACAAAGAAACATGCTTTCTTTTCTCTGGCTTGTGTTTTGGAATCCTTTGTCAAGTATTAAGTTTATGGAGTTACATATTATAGCCTTTGATTTTGGTATACTTGGTCTGTTTTTGCACAAGTACCATATTGTTTTAACTACTATTTTTCTGTCATGTATTTTAAGAGTTGGAATGGCAATATCTCAAGAACTGTTACTTTTACTCCGAACTGTTTCTGCTATCCAGGGTCTTTTGTGGTTTCACATGAATTTTACAATAGTTTTTTCCCTATTTCTGAAGATAACGAGATAGGGGTTTTGATTGGTACTGCAGTGAATCTTTAAATAGCTTTGGGGAGGATGGTCATTTTCAGAATGTTAATTCTACCAATCCATGAACATGATGTGTTAAAGACATTTTCTACCAAAGAATGTTTCCAGTATTCACCTGTCTATTCTAGCACACCTGTTCTGTTCAGTTGTTTTGTTAACTTGACAGAAACTAGAGTCATCTGGGAAGACAGAACCTTAATTAGGATAATATCTCCATCAGATTGACCTTTAGACTTGACTGTTGTACATTTTCTTAATTCATGATTTATTTGGGATCTGCCAAGCCCACTGTGGGTGGTGCAAGTCCTTGACAGACAGTCCTGAGTTGTATAAAGACACAAACTGAGAGAGCCATGAGGAGAAAACCACTGAGCAGCAGTCCTCTATCGACTCTGATTCAATTTTTGTCTTGAGTTCCTGCCCCGACTTCCCTTAAGATGGACTGCAACCTGTGAGGTGAAATAAATCCTGTATGTCTTAAGTTGCTTTTAGACACGGTCTTTATCACAGCAATAGAACGTGAACTAAGAGACAAATTGGTACCAGGAAGGTGTGATATATCCATGACAGTCCCAACTATGTTGTGTTTGGACAACTGGGGTTCCATTTAGAACTTTGGGCTGGAAAAGTTGTTAAGTATTCTTAGCTTAATGGGCAAGTCTATAAAAGCTTGGAAGATGAGAATGTTGAGGGCAATGCAAATAATGGGGGCCTGGTTTGTGGAGTTTCAGTGGGAAGCAAGGAGTCTATCAGAGAGAGCCATTTATGTGCTGTTTTCAATTAGGAGTCAGCTGGAGTGAGGAACTGGCTGTGACTGACAAAAACCTAGCATAATTAAAGGGAAACCTTCATTACACTGGGACAGTTGAATCTATTAAACTGTAGTTGCGAAATTATAGTTGACTAAGAAAAGACCAGCATCATGGAGTTGAAATCCTCTGGGAGGATTTCCCATTGTCAGAACACAGAAGCTGTGGTTTAGAGAAGACCAACGCTACATCTCTTGCTGGCAATCAAACTCGGTGATGTGTGGGAGTCTCCTGGGTGGTACTTAATGTTTTTGGCACCATTAGATATGCAGTGTCAAAGATGTCATGGAGAATAGGAAGGTTTGGGGCCATGTGACAAGGTTGAGTCCCTGAAGGGAGGCCTGGAGGCCATTGGTGAAGATGAAGCTTGTTGAGGCCCCAAAATATTAGAGATAGCAGTACCATAGGATAACCACCAAGGACACTAGCAGGTGTGGCATGGAGCTAGCCTGAGCCTAGAAGACAATCTGTGTGTGTTGCAGCAATCATCTGAGAGTATATTACTCAATCTCCATGTCTTTGTATAGTTTATCTCATTATTGGCTTGTAGTCATATTCCACTATGATGTAATAAGATGCAAAAAATGTTTTGATACTTTTGTATGCATTAAGACTTGGCTTATAGCAAATGGTATGGATCTATTTTCAAGAAAGTCCAAAGAATGACTAAGAAGAATGTGTGTTCTGCAGCTATTAGAGGCCATGCTTTGTATACATTCTGTTAAGTCCATTTGATCTATTGCACAGCAAATCTCTGAATATTTTTCACTCATTATCAGTCTGGATGACCTGCCTGTTGGTGGCAGTGAGCTACTAATGTCACCCACCACTATTGTACAAGAACATAGCTGTCCTCTAACATCTGTTAGTGTTTCTATCATAAAATAGGGAACACACAAATGCAGTTCAGAAGTAACATAGAAGTACATATTAATTTTGTACATATTTTGTTATAGTATTATTATATTTGATAGCTTGTACTTAACACAACAGATAGCTGCCTCCTCTCGATCCCAGTCATTGTATGTCCTTTCCAAAACAGGCAGTTGGATCTTGAGTTTTGCATCTAATCAATTCATGTGTGTTTTTAAATTGGATAGTTATGGGGCAAATTTTGCAGATTCATTTTTATATTCCTCAACTCAGGTAAGAGGCATTTTTGCTTACTGTACTCTTACACCATTAATTCCTTCCTAGCTTTAGCTCATGTATTCCTATCCTGAAGTTTATTCTTCCGTGTGTCTTAAATTTTCCTTCTTCCTCATCTGTGCTCAGAATTCCTTTAGATGTCATTTTAAGCATTGGCTCGTTGTTAACGAATTGCTCTAGTTTATGCTGGTCATAAAATATTTCCCTGTCAGTTTAAAAACAATGCTGCTGGATGTAGAAATCATGATGACATTTAGTTTGTCAGGGTCCTATATCTCTCCTCACTTTTAAGGTTTGTAGCAGGCTTTCTCAGCCCACCATTCCCAAAATCATGACACAGAGACTTATTATTAATTATGAATGCTTGGCCTTAGCCTAGGCTTGTTTCTAGCTAGCTTTTTTTAATTAACACATTTCTATTAGTCTATGTACTTCCCTGAGGCTTGTTTACCTCATTTACTGTCCATCCTGCTCTCTTGCTTCCTTTGTGTCTCGCTGGCTGGCCCCTGGCTAGCTGCTCCCTCCCTTCCGCTATGCCCTCTAGCCCCACCTATCCTTCCTGGCCTAGCTATTGGCCATTCAGATTTTCATTAGGCCAATCAGGTGTCTTAGGCAGGCCAGGTAAAGCAGCAACACATCTTTACATCGTTAAACAAATGCAGCATAAACAAATGAAAAACATCTTTATATAGTTAAGCAAGTATTCTTTCCTCTCCTAGTTATTGGCTTCTCCTAGTTATTGGTCTCCTGTGGGTGTCAGTGAGGAGTCCTAGGTATTGGACCTTGGGTATTAGATCAGTATTTATCCCGGTTATACAAATGGACTTAGGGCTCCCATCCAACAGTGAGAGATGCACTCTCACCCTGGAATCTTGGGGGAGGGTCTAGGTCCTGCCCTGGATGAAATGACAGACTATGGACACCCCCATGGAGGGCCTAACCCTCCCTGAGGAAAGGAGGTGGTATTGGGGGGTTGGGAGGGTGTGGGAGGAGGGGATGGAAAGGGAGAGGGACCTGAGATTGACACATGAAGCAACCTTGTTTCTAATTTAATAAAAAAACAGCTTTACATAGTTAAGCAATTATTCCATAACACAAACAAATGCAAAACATCTTTATGTAGTTAAGTAAATATTGTATCCCACAACGCAAGTTACTTTTCAGGGCTCCAGTGTTATTCTTATGTGTTTGCCTTAGAAAGTGAATCGGCCTTTATTTCTTAAAGCAGTGAATATTGTTTCTTTCTCATGTAATTTTCTGATTCTCTTGTGTTCTGGAGAGGCTCCTTAATGGTTATGTCTGCTGTTGTCCTGAATGATTTGTTATAGAATGTCCATTGGTTTCTCTAGATTTGAGAAAAGCTGTACTTTAATATCATAAACAGATGTTCTATGTAATTCATTTTTATTTTTCTCTCCTACTACATAGATTTTTTTCTTCTACTGCATGGATTTTTTGGTTTTGTTTCTTAGTTGTGTCTCATAGTTCTTGGAAGTTATAGTCATGATTATTTTTCTTCAGTAATATCTGCATGTAAGATTTTATTGTCTTTCATTTCCACTCCTCATATTCTGTCTTGTACTTGGTGTTGTTTGTGGCAGTGGAGTCTACAGTAGTTTTTTGTTTGTTTGTTGTTTTTTATCTAATTCACTGATGTTCTCTTTTCCAAAATTTTTGTTTAGATAGCTACCTCATGAATCTCCCTGTTAACTTTCTTTCCTTTTTTTTTTTAATTTTATTTTCCAGTTTAAATTTAGATAAGAATCAAGGTTGCTTCACAAGTCAGTTCCAGGTCCCTCTCCCTTTCCCTCCCTTCCTCCCGTGCCCTCCCTCTCCCCCCCCCGTTATTCTCTCATTTCTCCAGGGAGGGTGAGGCCCTCCATGGGGGTGTCCATAGTGTGTCATTTCATATAGGGCAGGGCCTAGACCCTTTCCCAAGAGTTCTGGGTGAGAGTGCACCTCACATTGTTCTATTGGAGTCCAAAGTCCGTGTGTATACTTGGGATGGGTACTGATCTGCTGCCCAAGGCTCAATAGATTCCCTAGGCCTCTTCACTGACACCCAGATTCAGGGGGTCTTGATCAGTCCCATGCTAGCTTCCCAGGCTAATGCCTGGGATTCAAGAGTTAACCTTTGTCTGGTCAGCTGTTTCTGGGGGTTAAACCAGCCCAGTCTTAAACCCTTTGATCATCAGTCCTCCCTCTCTGTTACTGGCTTTTTTGAGTTCAGCTCAGTACTTAACCAAGGGAGTCTGCCTCTTCTTCGATCAGCCACTAAATGAAGTTTCTGTTTCCCAGACTCTCTGGCCATAGGATTGTAGGCTGGCACTCCCCAGATCTACGTCTAAAATCCATATATGAGAGAGTACATGCCATGTTTCTTTTTTTGTGACTGGGTTACCTCACTCAGGATGGTTTCTTCTAGTGTCATCCATTTGCCTGCGAATCTCATGATTCCATTATTTTTTTCTGCTGAATAGTACTCCATTGTGTAGATGTACCACATTTTCTCTATCCACTCTTCAGATGAGGGACATCTAGGTTGCTTCCACGTTCTGGCAATTACAAATAAAGCTGCTATGAACATAGTGGAACAGACCTCTTTGTTGTATGAATGGGCATCTTTTGGATATATGCCTAAGAGTGGAGTTGCTGGGTCTTGTGGTAGGTTTATTCCCATGTTTCTGAGGAATCTCCACACTGATTTCCAAAGTGGCTGAACCAGTTGGCACTCCCACCAGCAATGGAGGAGTGTCCCCCTTTCACAACATCCTCTCCAGCATAAATTGTCATTGGTGTTTTTGATTTTAGCCATTCTGACAGGGGTGAGATGGTATCTGAGAGTTGTTTTGATTTGCATTTCCCGGATGGCTAAGGATGTTGAGCACTTTCTCAAGTGCCTCTCAGCCATTTTAGACTCCTCTATTGAAAACTCTCTATTTAGTTCTGCAGCCCACTTTTTAATTGGGTCCTTTGGTGTTTTGGAGACTTGCTTCTTGAGTTCTTTGTAAATTTTGGAGATCAACCCTCTGTCAGATGTAGGATTAGTGAATATTTTTTCCCATTCTGTGGGCTGCCTTTTTGTCTTGCTGACTGTGTCCTTTGCCTTACAGAAGCTTCTCCGTTTCAGTAGGTCCCATTTATTAATTGTTGATCTTTCTGCCTGTGCTACTGGTGTTATGTTCAGGAAGCTGTCTCCTGTACCAATTCGTTTAAGGGTACCACCCACTTTCTCTTCTAAGAGGTTCCGTGTGGCTGGATTTATGTTGAGGTCTTTGATCCATTTGGACTTAAGTTTTGTGCATGGCGATAGACATGGATCGATCTGCATTCTTCTACATGCCAGTCTCCAATTATGCCAGCACCATTTGTTGAAGATGCTTTCTTTATTCCATTGTATATTTTTAGCTTCTTTGTCAAAGATCAGATGTTCGTACGTGTGTGGGTTAATACCCGGGTTTTCAATTCGATTCCATTGGTCTACCTATCTATTTTTGTGCCAATACCAAGCTGTTTTCAGGACTATAGCTCTATAATAGAGCTTGAGGTCAGGGATGGTGATGCCTCCAGACGTTGCCTTGTTGAACAGGGTTGTTTTGGCTATCCTGGGTCTTTTGTTTTTCCATACAAAATTGATTATTGTTCTTTCAAGGTCTGTGAAGAACTGTGCTGGGATTTTAATGGGGATTGCATTGAATCTGTAGATTGCTTTTGGCAGGATTGCCATTTTTACTACATTGATCCTACCTATCCAAGAGCATGGGTGATCTTTCCATTTTCTGAGGGCTTCTTTAATTTCTTTCTTTAAAGATTCAAAGTTCTTACGATACAGGTCTTTCACTTGTTTGGTTAGCGTTACCCCAAGGTATTTTATGTTGTTTGTGGCAATTGTAAAGGGTGATGTTTCTCTGATTTCTCTTTCAGCCCTTTTATCATCTGTATATAGTAGGGCTACTGATTTTCTTGAGTTGATCTTGTAGCCTGCCACTTTGCTGAAGGGGTTAATCAGGTGTAAGTGTTCCCTGGTAGAGTTCTTTGGGTCATTGATGTAAACTATCATATCGTCAGCAAACAGTGAAAGTTTGACCTCTTCCTTCCCAATTTGTATCCCCTTGATCCCCCTTTGTTGTCGTATGGCAATAGCTAGGACTTCAAGTACCATGTTGAAAAGGTATGGAGAGAGTGGACAGCCTTGTTTTGTTCCTGATTTTAGAGGAATTGCATTGAGTTTCTGTCCATTTAGTTTGATGTTGGCTGTTGGTTTACTGTATATAGCTTTTATTATGTCTAAGTATGTCCCTGTTATCCCAGATCTCTCCAAGACCTTTATCATGAAGGGGTGTTGGATTTTGTCAAAGGCTTTTTCAGCATCTAGTGAGATGATCATGTGATTTTTGTTTTACAGCTTGTTTATATGGTGGATTACGTTGATGGATTTTCGTATGTTGAACCATCCCTGCATTCCTGGGATGAAACCTACTTGATCGTGGTGAATGATTGTTTTGATGTGTTCTTGGATCCGATTAGCCAGTATTTTATTGAGTATTTTTGCATCAATGTTCATGAGGGATATTGGTCTGAAGTTCTCTTTCTTAGTTGTATCTTTGTGTGGCTTGGGGATCAAGGTTACTGAAGCCTCATAGAAAGAGTTTGGCAAAGACCCTTCTGCTTCTATTGTGTGGAACAATTTGAGAAGAATTGGTATAAGCTGTTCTTTGAATTTCTGGTAGAATTCTGCACTGAGGCCATCTGGACCTGGACTTTTTTTGGTTGGGAGACTTTTGATGACAGCTTCTATTTCCATAGGGGTTATAGGTCTATTTAAATTGCTTATCTGTTCTTGATTTAGTTTTGGCAATTGATAGCTGTCCAGGAAGTCATCCATTTCCTTTAAATTTTCGAATTTTGTGGAGTACAGGTTTTCAAAGTATGACCTAATGATTCTCTGGATTTCCTCAGAGTCTGTTGTTATGTCCCCCTTTTCATTTCTCATTTTGTTAATTTGCGTGTTCACTCTCTGCTGTTTGGTAAGTTTGGACAAAGGTTTGTCTATCTTGTTGATTTTCTCAAAGAACCAACTCTTCGTTGCGTTGATTCTTTGTATTGGTTTCCTGGTTTCTACTTTATTGATTTCAGCCCTCAATTTGATTATTTCCTGGCGTCTACTCCTCCTGGGGGAGTGTGCTTCTTTGTGTTCTAGAGCTTTCAGTTGTGATATTAATTCTCTGGTATAACTGTTCTCCTGTTTCTTCATGTGAGCATTTAGCGCTATGAACTTCCCCCATAGCACTGCTTTCAAAGTGTCCCATAGGTTTGGGTATGTTGTGTCCTCATTCTCATTGAATTCGAGGAAGTCTTTAATTTCTTTTTTTATTTCCTCTTTGACCCAGGGATGGTGCAGTTGAGCATTATTCAATTTCCATGAATTTGTAGGTTTTCTGCAATTTGTGTTGTTGTTGAATTCTAATTTTAAAGCATGGTGGTCTGATAAGATGCATGGAGTTATTCCAATTTTTTTGTAGCTGCTGAGGTTTGATATGTTGCCAAGTATGTGGTCGATTTTTGAGAAGGTTCCATGTGGTGGTGAGAAGAAGGTATATTCTTTTTTATGTGGATGAAATGTTCTATAGATATCTGTTAATCCCAGTTGGGTCATTACTTCTATTAGCCCTTTTGCTTCTTTGTTGAGTTTCTGTTTGGTATTCCTGCCTAGTGGTGAGAGTGGTGTGTTGAAATCTCCCACTATAACTGTGTGGGGCTTTAGATGAGATTTAAGTTCTAATAATGTTTTTTAACGAATGTGGATGCCTTTGTATTTGGGGCATAGATGTTCAGGATAGACGCTTCATCTTGTTGGGTTTCACCTGTGATGAGTATGTAATGACCTCCTTCATCTCTTTTGATTGATTTTATTTTAAAGTCTAGTTTGTTAGATATTAGGATTGCTACCCCTTCTTGTTTCTTGGGTCCTTTTGATTGAAAAATTTTTCCCAACTTTAGCTCTCAGGGAATGTCTGTCTTTGAGGGTGAGGTGTGTTTCTTGTATGCAGCAGAAGGAAGGGTTCTGTCTTCGAATCCATTCTGCTAGTCTGTGTCTTTTTATGGGTGAGTTAAAGCCATTAATATTGAGGGCTTTAATGACCATTGATTGCTCATCCTTCTTCGATTTGCGATGGTTGTTGTTGGTGGAATTGTGTGTGGAATTTCACCCCTTTGTTCTTTTGGCTGTTGGTAGAGAGGGATTCTCTAATGCTTATGCTTTTCTGGTTGTAGTTAGCTTCCTTGGGTTGGAGTTTTCCTTCCAAAAATTTCTGTAGGGCTGGGTTAGTGGACACATATTGGTTGAATCTAGTTTTGTCATGGAACATCTTGTTTTCTCCGGCTATAGTGATTGAGAGCTTTGCTGGGTATAGTAGTCTGGGCTGGCATCCATGGTCTCTTAGTGTAGGTAGAATATCTATCCAGGACCTTCTGGCTTTCAGCGTTTCCATGGAGAAATCAGGTGTAATTCTGATAGGTCTGCCTTTATATGTTACTTGACCTTTTTCCTTAGCTGCTCTTAATATTCTTTCTTTATTCTGTATGTTTGGGGTCTTGATTATTATGTGGCGAGGGGATTTTTTTGTGGTCCACTCTATTTGGTGTTCTGTAGGCTTCTTATACCTTCATTGGCATGTCTTTCTTAAGGTCGGGAAAGTTTTCTTCTATGATTTTGTTGAATATGCCTTCTGCCCCTTTGAGCTGGATTTCTTCTCCTTCTTCTATACCTATTATTCTTAGGTTTGGTCTTTTCATGGTGTCCCATATTTCCTGGATGTTTTGTGTTAAGGATTTGTTGGATTTAAGGTTTTCTTTGGTTGATAAATCCACTTCTCCTAGTGTATCTTCAACAC
Source organism: Mesocricetus auratus (assembly GCF_017639785.1). Lineage (NCBI taxonomy): Eukaryota > Metazoa > Chordata > Mammalia > Rodentia > Cricetidae > Mesocricetus > Mesocricetus auratus. The sequence continues at coordinate 19,891 of NW_024429259.1, read as the reverse complement.
TTGAGATTCTCTCTTTCATCTCTTCTATTCTGTTGGTAATGCTTGTATTGGTAGTGCCTGTCTGTTTGTCCAGCTTTTCTAGTTTCTGCCTTTCTTCAGATTGTGTTTTTTAATGACTCTATTTCAGTTTTCAACCCTTGCAGTGTTTGCATTGCTTCTTGCAATTTTCTGTTTATCTGTTCGTCCGTTTGTTGCCTTTTATGAATTTTTTGGTTTGTTCTTTCTTCCATTTCTTGCATTTTTTGGTTTGTTTTTTGTTCCATTTCTCGCATTTTGTGCTTTGTTTCTTCTTCCATTTCCTGCCTTTTTTGGTTTGTTTCTTCTTCCATTTTTTTAATTTTTTGCTTTGTTTTTTCTACCATTTCTTGCATTTTTTGCTTTGTTTCTTCTTCCATTTCCTGCCTTTTTTGGTATGATTCTTCTTCCAATTCTTGCATTTTTCCTTTGTTTTTTCTTCCATTTCTTGCATTTTTTGCTTCATTTCTTCTTCCATTTTCTGCCTTTTTTAGTTTGTTTTTTCTTCCAATTCTTGCATTTTTTGGTTTGTTTTTTCTTCCATTTCTTTGAGGGATTTTCCAATATCCTCTTTTAGGGCCACTATCATTTTCATGAAAGTGCTTTTAAGGTCGTTCTCTTCTGTTTCGTCCGCATTGGAATGTTGGGGTCTTGCTGGTGTGGAGTCTCTAGAATCTGGTGGTGTCATATTTGTTTTTCTGTTGCTGACTGTGTTTTTGTATTGTCTCTTTCCCATCTCTTCTTCTAGTGGGTACAGAAAGAGCCCCTTACTGGTCTGGGGACCAGCGTTCCCTTTTGGTGGGTGCTAGCAAGTCCAATAATCTGGTGGTTCTTCTATTCCTTGTCCAAATGCTGGTCCCGTGGGTGGAGAAGAAGAACAGGAATCTGGGGCGCTTATCCTCTTACCTGGTCCCCTGGACCCTATGCTGGGTCCTGTTGTACTTGATCCCGAACAGCTACTCCCCTGGTCTCCCTGGGTCCTCTGGTTTCCTGGTCTCCTTGGTGAGAGAGAAGACCTGGGGTCTGGGTGCTTGGCTCCCGCCAGGATTGGGAGCTTTGTGCAGTTCCCAGGGGATCTGCAGGCACTGGAGCACAGGCCGGGAAGCCGGCCTGTTTACCTGATGCTGCTGAAAGAACCGCCGCTTCGCTGGTCTCCCAGCCTCCTCTCCTTTCCTGGTCTCGTTGGTGTGAGCGAAGATCCGGAGTCTGGGGTGCTTGGCTCCCGCCGGGATTGGGAGCTCTGTGCAGGTCCCAGGGGATCTGCCGGCACTGGAGCACAGGCCGGGAAGCCGGCCTGTTTTTAACTTTCTTTTCTATACCATTGCTTTAACATATTTGTTGCTCACTTTCTTCTCGCTTCTCCTGATATTTTATCTTACTCAATTAATCTGCCTATTTGCTTCCATGAAGTCATTGATCTTTTTTACCATTCGGTCCTTCATCTGGACTTCTATCCAATTCAATACCTTTGTATTAAATAATTGAAGAGTCAATCTTAAGAAATTATGTTGTCTTCATTCTTTTTTTCTTTATTATTTATTTAATTTAAATTGGAGACAAGTTTGTTTCACATGTCAATCCCTGCTCCCTCACCCTCCCTTCCTCTCCCCCAACCCCTCCCCCAATCCTTACTCAACTCTCTGAGGGTGAGACCCTTCATGGGGGATCTTGAAAGTCTGTCATATGATCCCGGGCAGGGCCTAGGCACTCCCCCATGGGTCCAGGCAGAGACAGCATCCCTTCATGTGGAATGGGCTCCCAAAGTCCATCTGTATGACAGGGCTAAATGCTGATCTATTGCCCTAGGTTCTGAAGAATGCTAAGGTATCCTCACTGACACCCACGTTCAGGGGGTCTGGATCAATCCCATGCTGGCCTCTCAGCTATTTTTCTTGGGTCTGTGAGCCCCCCCTTCTTCAGGTCACCTGCCAAGTCTTTAACCCTTTACTCATCACTATTCCACAGCTTATATGCTCATAGGAGTCGATATTCCACTCCACAGATCTTTGCTCAGCCATGTTCATTGCTATTATATTGTCAATCTCTCATACTGGATGATAAATTTCAAGTGGACTAAAGACAATACAAGACTCAAAACTCTGAAATCAATAGAGGAAAAGTTACTGAATATATTTCAATATAAACATGTCAGTAAGGCATTTCTGACCAGGAATCTGGTCACTTAAGAAATAAGGCCGACAATTGAAAATAGGACTTCATGAAATTAAAAATATTCTAAACAGTAAAGGAAGCTATCATGTGAAGAGACAGCATATGGAATGAGGAAAAATCTTTGCTAGCTGTACTGAGGAGTGGATAGAGAAAATGTGGTATATTTACAGAATTGAGTACTACTCAGCGGAAAAAAGAACAATGGAATCTTGAAATTTGCAAGCAAATGGATGGCACAAGAAGAAACTGTCCTGAATGAGGTAACCCAGTCACAAAAAGACAAATATGGTATGTACTCACTCATATATGGATTTTAGACATTGATCACGGGAGTGCCATCCTACAATCCCAACACCAGAGAGTCTGGGAAACAGGGAGGACCCTAAGCGAAATATAAATGGTACCCCAGAGAAGGGGAATGGGACAGGATCTCCAGTCTAGCTTTTTAAAAAAAAGTTCAGGATCATTTTGGCCATGCTAGGATTTGATGTTTCCACATGAAATGAACTTTAAGATTTTTTTCAATTTCTGTGAATTATTATCTTTGAATGTAATTGTTATTGCAATGAAACTGTAGATTTCTTTTAGTAGGATGACCATGTTTCAAAACATTAGACTTGGCAGTCTGTGAACATGGAAGGTCTTTGCATCTTCTGACATCTTCTTCAACTCATTTTTTATTTTGTTTTTATTTTGGTGTCTTTAAGTTCCGTTATACAAACTTTCACTTTTTTGGTCAGACTAGTTGCCAGATGTTTTAATTTTATTTTTAAATTTTTAATAGAATATATTTTAATCATATCTTTTCCTCTCTGCAATTCGTCCCAGAACCTCCTCCTTCCTATCCATACAGCTTTATACTTTTCTCTCCCATGGAAAAACCAAAACAACAAACAAAAACAGGACACAATCACACCATACAACAACAAAAACCAAACAAACCATGGAGTCTGTTTTGTGTTGGCCAAAGACTCCTGAGAATGAGGCCAGCCCTGGCTTATGGTTGATATATTCAGTGTCACTCCACTGAAGAAAACAGATTTTCCCTACCCCATAGCTAGCAATTGCAAACTGATAATAACTGCTGATAATTAGTTGACCAAAAAGAAACATATTTCTGAACTCTGAAATACATTTCATTCAGGGGTAAGTTTGTTTTATAACAGTATTATGATTACTGGACTGTTTCAGTGACTTTTGGTATTGGGATATTGAATATTCTATTTTTATTTTTTTCCAAGATTGCTTTTGCTATTCTGATGGTTTTTAATTTCCACCAGAATTTTAGAATAATGTTGACCTTTTTTTCTGGAAAATGCCATTTGGACGTTTTAAAAATGAATTTCTCTTCCATTAGTGGCTGGTGTTACAGAAGATAAATACGATTAGTTTTTGCATATTGTTCCTGTGCAATGATTTTTCTGTAGATTCCCTTTGGTTTTCTAAATATCATGCTGTATGTGAATGCAGATAGTTTTATTTCTACCCTTCAAATTGTAGCTGTTTCATTTCTTACTAATTGCTTTGTGTAGAATTTTTCTTTCTTTCTAAATTGGACTGATGATATCAGTTATAGAAATCATTGTGGGTTTTCAACATTTAACAGGGTTCAAGCTCTGACTTCAGACACCTCCTCTCTCTGTGCTAAAGTTTCTTTCTTGCTATATGGGCTATTGCATTTTTATGGCAGTGCATTTATTGTGACAAGTGCTTTTTTTTTACTACATTGAAGTTGTAAGGTTATTTTTGTCAATACTTCACATTGTTCTTATTTCTTCTGACTCTTCTCTTGGCCCTGTTTCTTTTATTATGGGAACTGCCTGTTACTTAGAAATAATATTGTTTCATTTCTGCATATTCATGGAATTCCCAGACTTGTGATTGTTATCAATCTCTAAAGTTGAGATCACTTTTTACATGTTCAAATAATCCTGTATTCCCCTAAATTATCTTAATGGTGCAGCATAAACCTCTGGACAGTAATTACACTACACAAGGGCTTCAGAGTGATGCATGGTGTCTCACTGAGTGCTGGTAAATGCTGTGGATGTCTGTTGGGATGATTTTACAGCTGTGTTTAAGGTAAATGAATGTGTGTTATGAACAAAATATTAAGTAGTATCTTTTATATTTACCCATGTAGTTAATTTCCCTGATAACCTTTATTTTTGTGTGTTCTGTCATAGAGGGATCTTTGAAAAGATTGGCTGTATGACTTTCAGGTCCACTGAGCATCTCAGCAAATTAATCACACAGACGATAAATTCAGTTATCACATAAGTATGTTTACGGACCTATAGAATTTGGAAAGTAATTTGCATGTTATTTAGCACAAAAGTCGAGTGAAAGAAAATGGCTATTTCAGTTATCATATTTTTTTTGGTTTTACAAGACAGGGTTTCTCTGTATTGGAGGCTGTCTGTCCCAGTTATTATATTTTTATGCACTGTTGCAGCTAAGCCCTCCCCATCTCTCTCCCCTACTGGCATATGGAAAAAAATATAGCTTCCCTTGGCCTTCTCCTTATGTTAATGCGCAGGACAGATCCCAAGTACGATAGTTCAGAGAACTATCACAAGTCTGTCAGGCTTCCCATCACTCTGGAACAAAAAGCCCTTGTTTCGAGTTTGAGCTGCGCAACTCCACTGCCTTCTGAGCCATTGCTGCCATGTATACGTGCCCACAATAACCTAAGTCGTACTCCCTGAGCCGATGTGCATGGCCTGGCAATGCTCCCCTGAGCCCCAACATAGCTCTTCCTAGAAGGTCTAAGCCTTTTCCGCCAGAGTCCTTGGCATTCTGGCCTCTGTGCACTTCCCAAGCCAACTACATTTCCAGCTGCCAAAGCTGAGTCAATTTTCCACCCTGCTGCAGCAGATGGCTAAATCTGAGTGGATAGCAGCAATACATGTTTCACTCTGCAGTTCCAGGGAGTAGTCGTCTGAAAGGGTGTCAGCGCCTCTCCTCGGTGCTGGCCATCCTGTATTTATGCCCTGTGAAATTCCCTAGTGCAGGGCTCTTGACTGCAGCCTGTGTTTCTGTCATTTCTCTCAGAGTTGGCCCTGTTGTAGCCTTAGCAGGACCTCTGTGTTTAGGTGGGACCCACCTCCAGACCCTGGATCCCAAAGCCCGTTTGCTGTCTATGATAATAAGTACAAGTTCTCGGAACTGTGGGGCCACTTAGGGGATGCTACTTATTCTGCCATAGCCTCTAAGGAGGTTAAGCAATTAAAATTGTCAGAATGAGGACATGGTCCTCCCATTTCCAAACCCCTTCCATAGCTCATGATCACTGTTTCTCACAGCTACTAGGGATGAGTAGTTTCTGTTCCTCGGTGACACCAGTGTCTACAGAAACAACAGGCCCCTGTCCCTGCTGAGCTTCCTGAATGTGTCTCCTGGAAGTCTCCAAAGGTTGTGTCATGCTTCGCTTCTGACCGGCTGGTGTTGGTCAGTTTTACCAGTGTTCTCTTTGCCTTTTTAAAGGCTGTGACATCTGTCACCCTCGTTGATCTTAGTTGTTGGTTCTGACATGTGCAAAGCCCCAGAAGCTTCATGCTTATGGGAAAATGTCTTTGACCAAACAGGAAAATGATCTTTGGTCAAGGGTATCTAAGTCATTGCTCTCCACTGCTAGAGCCCCCAAACAAGCTCTCTGTCACTCCACCATGCTGTGCCATCCTTCTGGATTCTTGGGTACTATTGGGTCCGTTGAAGTGTGGCTCTCAAGACCAAACTGTGCCATGCACTTTGATTGTAGCTGCGACAGCATCCGATGGAAGGAAATGGTTGGCGCACTGACAACTGTTGATGGAGCTCTTGGGAACACTGAACATTACAACACAAGGCTCCCAAACTTGCTGACCAAAGGTGAATTTCAAGCTGACCCTGTGTCTTCTGCCCGAAAGAAAATGTGAACAACTAGCAGTTTTCAGGCAGACGGGAGTGAGCGTGCCACATATTTCCCAGGACTTGAACAGAAACATTTTTCCTTCCTTCCTTGTCCCTGCCAGTGCTCATCTGTGATGGCTGCTGTCCCCAGGAAACACATTTGAGTAACAAATTGCCTGCAGTTGATTTGGGGTTTGAATAATAGGCCTGAAAATTGCTACTGCCTCGCTTCGGTTCACACACATTGTATGCAGCCCAGAATAACTCGGGGCTTATTTATGCAGATGGTAACAGCAGATTCCTTTAAGTGCCTTAAATTTGTGTTTGTGGCTATAAAAAAAACAGGAGGACAATCAGCATTTATGGATAATCATTGTGCTGAATAATATGATAAGAGGTAAGCTGTCCTTAGAATCCCAGTAAACTTTAAGAACACAATAACAGAGACATTTAAAATATGCTGAGTGAGGACTGAACTCTCACCTGGCCCCCATCTGATGAGTCCTTTTAGCTTTATATTAGGAAGTAGACAGTCACTAATAGGAATAGTTGTATCATCTAAATGAAGTAATCCATGAGGAAATATAAACGATTGTGTAGCTAGTAAGTACAGAATGGAAATATTGCCTGATTCATCCTGAATGACTTGTCATGAACTAAAACTGCCTCTTAACCTTTCCACATTTGCCTGAGAATTTTTATGCAAACCCAGGTATGCTGATACATAAAGTAGGTATATAAATAAAAAGGTATGTGTATTAAATGTTAAATTTATGTAAAAAACAACTCTTAACTGTAGATGTAATTTTGCTACCAAAGGTAGAAGCAAATTTTCATACTAATGAAATGGATATGCTTGTTTATTTTTGGTGACGAATTAAATCTTGGCTGATATCTGATAACAAAGAACATAAAGCATCTTCAATGATTTTTCAGAGTTGGTCAATAATTTGATTTTGTAGTCATCAGCGCGGAGACTTCTGCCTTGCATAGGAATATCATACTTAGCAGCAGAAATAATGGTATCTCAGATATTGTTAAGAAACTCTGTCCTCATCTCTAGCATTCATTTAATGATGCTTCACATGTGCACTGAATACCACTTCATTCAGGAATCTAAGACAACTAAGAAGACTTTTATATATTTAGGTAAGAATTATAATTTTAAAAACCATTTTTATTAATACTTTCTTATATTTTGATCATATGCTTTCCCCATCCCAGCTTCTCCTAAATTCCTCTCACCTCATGAAACTCCATGTTCTGAGATGCAAAAAAGACAAACATTGCATGTTATTTCTCCTATGTACATGTCAGCTTCCAAATTTTAGATATGTGTGCTTTGATTAGAAAATACACAGAGGTCAGGCAGAATGAAAACTTAGAAATGGTTGTTTGTAGTTATACTTGTTCTGTTTGTATAACACTAGAGAGCTTTGTACGTACTATAACTTTCTGCAGGTCATAAATACAGTAGTGTCAAAGCTGACCTGCGACACTGCGGGTATTGTGGATGGTCATAGACGGGGTGCCAAAAGGGCCTAGACTGCTGAGAAGTTCAGGTTGCAACATTGGAAGGGGTTGTCTGCAAAACCTCTGGGTCACCACGCATTTGATTTGGAATTAAACTTGGTTATTGTGCGCTCAGAAACTTTGTGCTATTAACAAATCTTTAGAAATTCTCCAATCGCTTACATGGCTAATAGTTCAAGGGGCTGGGAGCTAACACAAAAGTCTGTGAGAGTAGCAATTATCCCCCATACTCCATCAGAATCAGTGTCCCTTGTGGTTAAAGCCAGTGGCTTTCTGGACAGTATTAGGAGAGCAAGGGTTAGGAAGTTTGTAATATTGAGTAGGTGGATAGAAATTACTTTATTTTACTTCCCTTTAAATTGTCAAAGTTATATTGGTGTTTGAAAGTAGCTCCCTGGTGGTCAAAGAAACATTGCGAATGAATGTGGTCATGTTTGAGCACATTTGTTCTGTAGAGTAGAAGGCAATACATTTTCAGCATCTGAACACGGAACCACATGTATACCTCTAGCTGATAAAAGGAAACGTATTCTGTTTCCTCCTTAATGTATGGTTAGAATTGACTGGATGGTTCTGTTCTAATGCAAACATTTCCCTACTTGCAGTTTCCATGTAGTCTTCATTCATTTTTCTCACTTCTTTCCCAAAGTGTTTTATACCAACCATTCCTTAATTTTGCAAATATCTGTAGGACATTCAGCAGCAAACAACAAACTAGGGCAACAATGCGGAACGATGGGTCTACTCCCTAATGTGCTGTGGAATTTTCTAGTCTCAGAACATGTAGACACTAATACAGGATGGGGATGTAATATAGCAGGCATGCCTGCTGCCCCAGGAGGCTCTGCTCTGGCAGCATGCTGGGGTAAACAACACGGGAGGGAGTATGCCTTAGCTGACATCACACAACCTAGGAGGAAATAAATCCCAGGGCCTGAAATCTGATATGGGCATAATGGCTTGGGGACCTGTGATACACCACGGAAGAGCAGAGCCACTGTGATTTTCTGTGACTTTTTAACTGACACTCAAATTATTTTAATGAATTTCTCAAGTTCTAGAGACTCAGTCTTTTCTCAATAGCTAAACTTAAGTCTGCACACACATGGACACACGCACACATGCACACACACACACACATCACATATTAACTAAGTCTTTACAATTTTTAGCTATTTACAGTTTCACACATGTACACTTTGAATACTGTATCATTATAATAAGCAAATAACACTGTGAAGTTCTGTAGTCATGATGGTTTTGTTTTCCCTGAGGTTACAAACGTGCATTCGGGATCTGAAAATTCTTCCTTCTGAATGGAAAGTTTAGCTGTTGCTTGGGGCGATAAGGCCATCATTTAGGCAGGCATTGCACCAGTACACTCTAAGGGCATAAGCTGATCCCTTGTTTCCCATGATTCTGACCTTTTGGCGTTCTAGCATGGCCCCCTCCTTCACTTGAGTGGGTAATGTGACATGTTCAAGAACCGCTCTTTGTATGAATTATGTGTGTCTCTGAGCCATGTGAATGGCACTGCACTATGTGTCTCCTGACTAGACTGTGTCCTTCTTCCAACTTCTTTTACAATCCAGGCCCCACCCATGGCATTTGTACAGTGCAAGCTTCAAACCAAGTCTTTGTAAGCCTACTGTTGCCTCCATTCCCAACACACTCCATTCCCCCCTTGTCCTTCCTGATATGTCTGTCTTGTTTTATTTAAGTTAATCATAAACACCCCCCAACTTATAAATAGAAACAAATTAGTAATGACAGATACTACTGAGCCAGAGCACCCTTCATTTGTAGGAATAAGTTCTTACCTAGGAAATATTGGTTTACACTGAGATTCTTGTGTGTGTGTGTTTGAGCTTATCATTATTATACTTTTTTCTCTAAGCACTGGGCAATTCATCCATGCCTTCCAATTCTGCAATTCCTCTCTGCAGGTGTTCATCTAAGACTATGCTGTCCACTTGGAATTACATTCACCTCCAGCAGGAGCATAAAAAATCATTAGATCACATCTTTTTGCTATGAATTCACAGGACAATAGCTATCTTTGTTGCAATAACAACTAATGCTAGTGTAGGACTTTCCCCGTGGCACACAGGTCAAGCACACTTTGCCTACTCCTCATGCTGAATCTATGCAAATGAGCATTTTCCATGTTTAGTTACACATAGCAGTAAAATAAACCAGAGAAAGTGTAGACCAAGAGATGCTCATTAAAGAGACTGTAAATGGAGCACAGTGAAGACTAGGCTGTAATCCTCTGATTTATTATCCCATTACTGAAAGTCATGGTCAAACAGGAGTTAAATGACAGTGTAAGTCAAGCAATGAGCTAAACCATAGGTCTCACCACAGTGAGGCCAGGAAATCAGTCCATTCTCTCCTTCTGGAATGAAGACAAGCTTTTAAATTGATTCTTGTCATAATTTCGCCCTCATGCTTCAACTCAAGTCACACCACCCTCCCACCCCCAAACCCCAAGTTAGAAAGTCAAGTGAGAATAATCATGGTATTTTGTTTTAAAATCATGATGTAGAGGTACATGGAAAAGAGAATTGATAGATTCCCCTCTGCATGATGTCTGAAACACAATTGCAGCTTCTATTTCAAAGGGATGCAACACTCCAAAACATTTGTTACAGTGTCATTTTTCGGTTCAGATTGTCTTGCTGGTTTATTGTGTTTACTTCTTGGTTACTCTAAGCTACGTGGCTATCATGTAATTGCTATGCTCAGGATTAAATAAATAGAGGGCAATGGTTCTTGTTTCCCCATCCATCCCTAAAAGATTGTTATTCTGTATCTCCGCATTTCCTCCTGAAAATCAGCCAGCTGGGGTGAGCATAGTGAGAAACCCTGTCAACTCTTCCTCTCTTACCTTTCCAGACAGAACAGTTTCCGAATGAGTTGCCTTTGGGAAACAAAATCTGAAAGATGTTGGGCTCCACAACGACACTGAGAACAAACTAAAATCAGAGAATGCATACCACAGTTGTGGGGGGTTTACCCAGTCGTACCAAGTGAAGATCACATAAAGTAGGGTTTTTCTGATGGCGATAAGCATTGCCATCAAGCAAGTGCATGTGGCCAAGATCGCTCTGAGGAATCCCAACCTCCACGATGTAAGATGTAGTGGAACATGGAGGTAGGGCCTTCAAGGGAGTAATCAGGGTTGAATGGGTGGGCTCTGGAACAAAAAATCAGGACACAGACACCATTATGTCCACTGAGGCAGAGGGATGAACTTCTGGAACAATGAAGGAAGTGTACAGCAGCAGTGTGTGAGAGATGAGGCTTCTTGTAACTGACTAACAGAAGGGTCCAAGGACAATTCTCACCACTTCACAGGGTCTCCAGAGATAGTGTCTGGACAAGTGTCCAGCCTCTTCAACAGTGCTCTAGTCCTTGTCTTTCACATGTGGCCTCAGCTTTGTCACTGTAGGTAGAGGAATGCTTTCTGATGGCTCCAGGATCGGTGTTATAAGCTAGAATAAGCTTCCAATTGAAGTAAAAGAATACACAGCAAATAGCTGGATAAAATAAGCTATACAATTCTGGATATTAAAATATAATTCAACAAAGTGGTAGAAATTCTAAAGAAACCCCAAATTTAAGTAATGCTGGAAATGAAATTTTTAGTAACTCTAACGTGTAGTAAAAAGCTCCAGTAACAGAATGAACCATGTGGAAGATAGGATATCAAGGTTTGAAGACAAAGTGGAGGAATTCTGAAAGACACCGGATGACAACCCAAACTACTGTGCACAGCAAAGCCACCTGTCATAATGAAGGAGAAAGAAAACCTTCTCGTGACAAAAACAAGCTAAAGGAATTTATGACTAACAAACAGCTTGAGTGAATATACTGGAAAGATCACATTGATAGCACAGTAGCAGAAATACATACAAGAAGTTACAAGAAATAAACATTGTTAACACAGTTGTTACACAAAGCAGGCCTTAGAATATAAGTACCACAACATCAATAAAATGAAGGAAGTTGATATACATCTTTCAATAATAACATTAAATATCAATGACCGGATGCCCCAATTAAAACAGGCACACACACACACACACACACACACACACACACACACACACACACACACAAGCTAGCCTATTGGATTAGAAAAAAAATCAGTCTTCTTTTTAATCTACAAGAAACAAACTCCACCTTCAAGGACTGATTATTACCTTACAGTCAATGTATAGAAAAAAATGTTCCAAGTGAATGGGACCAGCAAAAAACAGGTTGTCTTTCATATCAATCACTAATCTGACATCTTTCAAAATAACAAAACTGATAAACTAGTTAACGACTTATTTTACAATCTGTAGCGCCCAACAAAGCATCCCGAAGTGACAACTTTACATTTCTTTTCCCCAAAGAGTTAAGACTAGAAATAAAAGACATTAGCCACAGCTGTATAAATCTTAATTATAAGACCACAAGCCTTTTCAAACTAAGGTGATTTAAAAGTTGCATAGTATTTTAAATGTTTTCCCCTTCTGTTTCCTTTCTGATACATAGCTGGGTGTTTGGGGAGATGTATTGAGTTCCTGCTTTCTCTGATTTCACCTCATCGGGGTTTATTTCCACTTGCCGTAAGATGTGGTGGCTGTAACCTACTTTTCCCACTCCGCAGACAGATATTCTGACTAATAATGAGCTTCTGCATTAAACACCGTTGACCACATACAATTCTTTGATGAGATCTGAGAGCTGCACTAATCCGTGGGTATAAAGATAGGAATTAGAGTGGTTTGACTCTATGTCCGTTTAGAAAACTAATAAGAGGTTAATCCCTAAGGCATGTGCTCTGGGCCAGACTGACAGCATCAGATATGTATTTCCATCTGTGGAGCAGGCCTTAAGTTTCATCATAAGGTGTTTAGTTACCTCTATTAAATTTGTGCCATCATTCAACTCCTAGGCATATCTTGACACTGGTTGTTATTGTAGGGTTTACAACTGGGCAAGATTGTTCACAACTCTCCCCATATCACATCTACATCCAGTAGAAGACTTTGATGTACTGTAAAATCCTGCCTGCAGAAAGGAAACTAGTACAAACTTGAATACTTTATATCCTGTGACCAAAATATATGGTGTCTTCAGGAATGGGATCTTGCCGCCATGTTATGGTTGGTAACCATGAGCAATAGCCACAGTCCATATTGTTTTGGGGGTCTCCAGTGTCATAGATTCAAGGGGAGGGATTCCACATCTGGCACTGTGCTTGTCAGGGAAGCATTAGAATCTGTGCATGGTAGCACCAGCACAACACTTTTATATGAACACAAACACCACACACACACACACAGAGAGAGAGAGAGAGAGAGAGAGAGAGAAAACAAGAGAGCATATGCTTTTTCAAAAACATCTTTAATGTTAACCATCTCCTTGCCATCTGACTTCTCCCTAGACCCCATTATCCCCTGTTCTCTTAGTAAGGTAACACAAATCCAGGAAGACAAGCATCTCATGTTGTTACCCATATGTAGATCTTAGAGTAAAATGTCTGGATTTGCAAGTTTAAGTTAGAGTGCCTATTGAATCCAGAAGACCAGGAAAGGACCATTGGAGAAGGGCAGGAGAGCTTTTTAATCACACCACCTCCCTGTTTCCCTTTAGTTCACCCAGCTCCTTTGACCACTCCCATATGTGTCCCTTCTCTCTCTGTGTGTGATAAACTTTCCACCCTTTGGTTATTTCTCTCTGTCTCTGTCTCTCTGTCTGTCTGTCTCTCTACAATTCTCTCTCTCACTCTCTCTCTCTCTGTGTAAACTTTCCACCCTTTGGTTATTTCTGTCTCTGTCTCTGTCTCTGTCTCTGTCTCTGTCTCTGTCTCTCTCTCTCTCTGTGTGTGTGTGTGTGTGTGTGTGTGTGTATAGCATAAACACAACCTGCTGAATCTGCTTTGTTTTTCTTCCAATGTTTGGGTTGGAATTTATTTTTATTTTTGAGAAAGATCATTCTATGTAGCATTGTCTGACCTGGAATATATTATCTTCTACGTAGACCAACCTGGCTTCTAACTCATGTAGATCAACATGCCTCTGCCTTCTGAGTGATGGGATTGAAAATGCATATAGCACCACAACATACTTACCCTGAGTCATTTTTTTTGTTTTTTGGTTTGTTTGTGATTATGGTTTCAGGGCTGAATACTTCATGTTGAATAACTAAAAAGGGGGCCTGTCCCTGGAAGGTGAAAGATACACAAGGAAAAATGGACTGACCAGGCCAAGGTGGCCTGTGAATAAAATTGCTTCTTCGGCTGTGGTATGGAGCTAGGCCAGGGGTTATGGAATGGGTACAGGCAGTGGTGTGTTAGTGGTGCAAGTGGTGTTAGTGGTATTGGGTAGTAGGCAAGAGAAGAAGTGACTTCTCTAGCAAATGTGGCTCTCGAAAAAAGGGAAGTCATGGGCTGAACTTTTCCAGAGTTATGTGTGTGGGTTTGCAGATGGTAGACAGGTAGGCAGATGGATGGTAAAGAGAAGATAAGCAACTTGCTTGGCAAGATGACTCACGAATAAAAAGGGAAGAGGGATCTTAAGGGATGGAGGAGAACACAGGTGAGATGAAAGGTATTTTTTTTAATTTATTAAGATATTAGGTAACTACCAGTGAGGTTACTTCCTTATTAGGTAGTAATTTTAATGTATATTCATCCAAAATGGACATTAGAGTTCTCCAAAATGATTGAGAATTACTTCAATTATATATGTAGTTCTATCAGTTAGTGTGCATGTATATTGTTAAGTTAATGCGAATTTGTAATGATTATAGCTTCCCTAAATGAAATTTTATCACCATTAAATGTGTGTGTGTTTGTGCGTATGCATGTAGTATATGTAGATACCCATACCAGTGCTTGTGTGTGGATCTCAGAAAACAAGCTTGTAGCATCCGTTTACTCCATCTACCTCCATGTAAGTTCTAGGGGCTAAATTCGGGTCACTAGGTTGGAACAGAATGCGCCTTTAGTCCCTTTTGAGTCATCTTATTAGTCAATATCACAACTTTTTTTTAAAACTGAGACCTGAATTTCATCTTCTTATTCTTAGATCTCTCACCATGATACTGTATCATTGATTTTTGGAGATTTCCAGAAGTCCAGTTTGACAAGCACTCTGAATCCTTTTGTAGGTTCATTTTTGTTTTATGTATATAGGTTTGTTCGTTTGTTTGTTTGTTTGTTTGTTTTTTGGCCTGGGTAGATGAACACAATATGACTGCTCTGTACGCAGAAGGCAGCAGAGAGGCAGCAGATAATCTGTAATCTGAGTTCCTCTATTGATAGCAGCAAACGCTTTTACTGTCTTAGCCGTCGCTCTGTCCCCGAGTGCCCTGACTTTTTAAGCGCAGGCATTATCTGCAATCTTTTATTATAATTCCAGCTTCGATATATATCTGCAAGCTATGTACGGAGCTATTTAGCGTCTTTGTAGTCCTTGTGCTAAACACTGTGTTTTACTGCGGTGTCTTCCTTTATATGACCAATTAGACTTTACCCCAGTTTACCCCCCGACCCCCGTCCTCCAGTGCCTTTACACTGTGACCTTTATTTACCCACCTGGTCCCTCACACACTGTTCCCCTCTTCTCTCATTCTTCTCTTGTGTCAGATACATTCTATGTTTCCTTACTTCCCACCATGAAGATCACCTCCACCCTTCTCTTGATATCCTTTCATCTCTCATAGCCTACACACAAAGAGACTTTTAAATAAAGATGATCCGTATAAGAGAAAATTTTATGTTGGTTTTCCTAAATCTAGTTCATTTCTGCTTCATATAATCTTCAGGTCTGATTTAATGGTCTCGATGGTAGGAGAGAAGTCCTGGAGTCTGGGGTGTTTGGCTCCCGCTGGGATTGGAAGCTCTGTGCAGTTCCCAGGCGATCCCCAGGCACTGGAACACAGGCCCAGAAGCAGGGCATATTGTACCTGATCCCGCCGTCTCGGCAACAGCTGCTCCAGGAGTCATGTTTCTTAATTTCTTCTCTTCTTTCTCTGGTAAAATACCCTGACAAAGACAACTTCCAGAACAAAGAGCTTGTTTTAGGTCACCATCCAAAGCACAGGCCACCATTGTGGAGAAGTTGAGGCAGCAATGACTTCAAGCAGCTGGCAGCATGTGGCATCCACCATCAGGAACAAACACAGCAAACAGATAATGCACATACCTTCTTCTCCACAGACACATTCCAGGGTCTCAGCCAGAGAATGACAGTGCCCAGCATTGACAGGACTTCCCATCTCAAATATCAAAACCAGGAGATAGAACTGCAGGTATTCTCAGAGTCCAGTCTCTTTGGTGGGTCTAGATTTTTCCAGGTGAATAATTAACACTAAACTCAGCATCATGCTTCATTGATTTTCCATGTTTTTGTTTTCTGTTGCTTTTCCAAGTTTTTGTTTTCTGTACCGCAGTTGCTCATCTCCTGACTTAGAAGTCTCTTTCTTTTTTATTTGGTGATCTTCTCATTAATCAGCCTATTCTTGGAAACTCAATCTCCAAAACCATGCAGAGAGGAGAAAGTGATACCCATAAAGAACATAGAAACACATGTAACATATGTAACAGTATGCAAAGATGGGGACTATCAAATAAAAATATAAGAACATTTTTAATCAAAAGTGACAAACTCCTACTAAGGAAATACAGTGCACATATGGAACAAAATATGATAGATGACTTCTGTTTGTTTGTTCCTGGCTGTACTGGAATTCACTATATAGATCAAATATGTCTCAAATTCACAGAGACCCACCTGCTTCTGCCTCCCAAGTTCTGGGATCAAAGGTGTGCACAACTGTGCCTGGCTGTCTATGTAACTTTTATTCTCGACTGGATGTAGATTTGGTCTCACTGAGGAGACATATCTCTGGGCATGCCTGTGACGGCCTTTGCAGAACATGTTAGCTGAGGTAGGAATGCCTTGTGGGATATGAGCACCTTTTGTCCTGGGGTCCCAGACTGGACCAAAAATAGAGAGCAAGTGGAGTGCCACCATCCTCTTCACACTGCTCCCGGCTATAGATGTCATGTGACCAGATCTCTAATGCTCCTGCTGCAAAGCTGGAGCCGCTGCCACCACCTAGCCGTCCTGCCACAATGGTTCTGCCCTAAGCTGTGAATCAAAAGTAAACCCCGCCTCCATCAGTCACCTTTCCTGGGTGGTATTGTGTCACAGCAATAAGAAAAGTAACTAATATGGCTTTTGTTTGTTTGTTTGTTTGTTTTCTCGAGGAAGAGAACCCATTTCTGTGACAAACCTAGCCGTGTGATTCATAGGCCTTCCTTTGGGACTGAAAACCAGCTTCAAGGCCTATAGACCACTTTCAAACAGCTGACTAGAGAAGCTATGGTAGTCTGCAGGCAGAGTTTCATGGGTCATTCGCACACCCGTTTAAAACACCAGCATATACCAAGAGAAATGGCAGCAATGCAAGCCTGTCTCATGATGTTTCAAAGGAGAACAGGACTTTGCTAGGAATTTTACTAGAGGCTTTTCAAATTATATCCCCCCTCCTGAAAATAAAAAAAACACACAACATTCTGACTGCATTCTGTTTGTGTCCTGAGAACTCCAGTGAATCAAAAAATGAAGGCCTAAATTGTGTGTGTGTGTGTGTGTGTGTGTGTGTGTGTGTGTAGAGAGAGAGAGAGATGAGAGAGAGAGAGTGAGAGAGAGAAAGGGAGATGGAGAGAGGGGGAGGGAGAGGGAAGGAGAGAGGGACAAAGAGAGAGGGAGAGACGGAGAGAGGGAGAGAGGGAGAGAGAGGATAGAGAGACTGAGACCCAGGACAGAAAGATGTGAAGGGGTGTGGTACAGTGAATTACAGAGGGTACAGAAGCTTTAATTAAGTTGCAGACTAGTTATGTATGGAGAAAGTAGCTACAATAGTTATAAGGTTAAGACTGTTAAATGAAATCCTCATATCCTTGTCTGAGTGTAAGACCTCACTTCTTAAAGGCCCCAATTTGTGAAGATGAAAATTAACTTGAAAGGAGAGAGCCAAAACTGAGAATGCCCCCAAAGGAAATCCCTCCTGAATAAAAATAGAATAGAGTTTTTTTTCTTTCCTTTTCTAGTTTAACCACTGTATTTTATTCAGGATTCTCTACAGGAAAAGAACCAGTGGTTTAAGTAAATTTATACGATGTATATATGTGTGCATTAAAGAATTGATGTCAGTTTTAAAATAGCAATAGCAGCAGACTCCCACCTCAGATCCAAGAACCTGATATCCACATGGCCCTTAATTCTGGGTTGCCTTGGCAGTCCCAAACTGGTGCTAGAAGCCCAGAAGGTTCCTGGAGAGCTACTGGTCCCTAATCCATTATGATGCTTGGAAAGGTCATTCCTGTATCAGTGAAGCATTCACCGTCTTTAAAATCAGCAGCAGCAGCAGCAACAACTAACAGATGAACTCAGCATTAAGAGGGAAGGCAATCATACAAAGACAAGATGATCTTCCTTCTGCTCTGCCTCCTTCATCTGGGCTACTACCAGAAGGTACTGGCTGTTAGGTCTCAAACTAGGACTAAGGACTAACTGGGGTGTATATTTAACGTATCAAAGAGGACCTGGCAGCCAGGTTCTCCCAACATATCTCAGTCCCTCTGTATTATAAGGTACAGCCAGCACACTCTCCCCGGCCCCCACCTTTCGCCAGCCCGGGGCTGGGTTTCCCTTCTCCCAGCTGTCTTTCCCCATATAATCCAGCCATTTTCATTACCTGGCACTTTTGTTTACCCTTTACTCTTCTGACTCTCCCCTCCCCCCTCCCACTTCTGCTTACTTGGCCTGGCTCTGGGTCACATTCACTCAAGACTCTCCCAGATGTTCCTGCATCTGGCTATGCTGATCCTTTTATCTACAATGAAGCTTCTTCTCCACCATACCTGAGAGCAGCCATGTCTTCCATTTAATTTCCTTTTTTTTTCATTCACTGCCCACAATGGGGATAAGCCTTCTTATTTTGGCCTGATTTTCTTCTTGATATGACCCTGTGATATTCTCAAGAAGAGAAGTGGTTTCTGCCATTACATACTATAAATATGCAGCTTGATTTAATGGCTTTTATTTCATAGGACTCACAGTTAAAATGATTGCCAATGTCTCAAAAGAAATTGAACACGTATACTTGTTAGACAATTTTCAAACTGTCATGAACTTGGGGACTTTTTGAGATGGATTAAAACTACTGACTTCAGGTGGAATGTCCACACCAAATACCATAGGCTAGTAAATCAAACACTTATTGAAAGCTGTGGACCAGTGAGGTCCCATAGACTTCCAAACATTACAGATTATTGCCAATGCTATTTATTGGTTACCCTCTAGAAACTGTTACTAAGGCTTTCTTGCAGAAGGCATCATACACTTGAGTCAAAGACAATAGACGTGTGAACCTGGTGTTGTCCTGGAAGCTTCATTACTACTGGCTTGCTTCCATAGCTCTGCAAAATGCTACCCTTGCTAGAGGAGAAGAAAAATTATTGTCACTCTTACCTAGCTGTGAACCCTATGAGCAATAACAACAAATGGCCTGGCAAGAGAAGCTCACTGATACTATAGTAGCATGTACATAATGTGAGTAACTGATACAATAGTAGCATATACATAATGTGAGTAACTGATGCAATAGTCGCATGTACACAATGTGAATAACTGACAAGATAGTAGCATGTAGGTAATGTGAGTAACTGATTCAATAGTAGCATGTACACAATGTGAATAACTGATACAATAGTAGCTTGCACATAATGAGAGTAACTGATACAATAGTCGGATGTACACAATGTGAGTAACTGATACAATAGTAGCATGTACTTATTGAGAGTAACTGACACAATAGTAGCAAGTACATAATGAGAGTAAATTAAGCAATAGTCCCATATATATAATGTGAGTAACTGATACAATAGTAGCATGTACGTAATGAGAGTAATTGATGTAATAGTTGCATGTACATATTGTGAGTAACCAATCACTTGCCATTGGATTTAAGGCCAACAGCACAAGCTAAAACCAGTATCTGCCACTTTTACCAGGACCAAGAACTTGGACTAGACACAGGTCATAGGCTCTAGGGAAGAACTTTCTACTATTATTCTGCTCAGTAGACATGGCATTAAACTGGTCCCTAATGATTTATTATAACCTAGCAGATTAGTACATCTCTCACCCTCATCAGAGAATCTTCTGTTTGTAGTAGATGGTGATTAATACGGAGGCACAACCCAGGACAA
>NW_024429258.1:0-122711 GCF_017639785.1 Mesocricetus auratus | reverse complement strand
GAGGACTACATTAAAGTATTTAGATTTTTCCAAAATTCTGGTGTGTCATGGTGAACAAAAAGGTATTTGTACTTTAAAAAGTGTTTACAAAATATTTCAGGAACTAGGGGGTTCTATGAGCATTTCGGTTGAAAGGCTTCTATAATAGCTAATTTAAAAACAATTTATAAACTGACAGGAAAGCTTTCTAAGGACTATAATATTTGCGTGTGTTGAATGAAACTTAGGACCTTGTAAGAATGTTGATAGAAACCATTTGAGATCAGTAAACCTGAGGTAAGGGAAAAAGTCAAAGTTGGGACAGATGCGGCCCAGCTGTGTCTTCTCTGGAAGTGGTGAGAAAATCAATTCCCTTTATGACTATATTAGTTTAAGCGACCTCCCCAAATACATATTTCTTGTCTTTTAATGTTCCTTTTAATGCAATAATCATAGTCTCTCTCATTATCCAATAATGATTGTGATTTGGTTTTTAATTGCTTACTTGGGATAAGGCAGTTTTAAAAAATATATACAAAGAATACATTATTTGTTTCTGCAGCAGACTTATGAGATCAGAATTTATGATAGGCTCACCAAGTATGGTACCCTTTTATGTACACACCATTGTGCCAATAAAAATTTGGTCCTGCTGTGTTTAGATAGTCACTGTGCCTTGACACATATTAAAAGGACCAATAGCCCTCCTGCTTCCTAAAATCAATGTTGATAGACTATCTGGAACATAGTAAGTGGTTAAAGATGTGGTGACAATGTATCCATTAGTTGGGCCACACAGCAGTATGATTAAAGCCACAGGGAAGATAGCACGGATACTAGAGAAAATTGCACAGAAAAGCACTGCAGGGTACCAAGGAAGTTATTTTAAATGAACAGTTTCTTATGGATAAATAGGGAGAGAGAGGAATAGTGGGACTTTGTTTCCAACAGGGAAACTTTAATTATAAAATAGAAGAATCTGTCAATTAATTGGGATGTGCTGACTAGATCAGAGAGTCAGGAGGAATAAACATGAATTCAAAGAAAAGACCTGACAGCCATCCTGAGGATTAGATTTGATCAACAGACAGCAGATTTAAGTGAATATTTGTTTAAAACCAAGAAATTTATGTAGATGTGTTATGTGTATATGATGAATGCTTTTAAAATATTTTAGTGGCACTTTCTAAGCTCTTGCAAAAATATTGAATTAACTGTGAACATTTGAACATGCATCTAACAAATAATAAGATAAACATTTTCTTCATTGAGGAAAAAACAATATACATTTCTAACTTCAGTTACACATTAAATACCACTTAAAAGATACCCAGCAATGTTCATCATCGTAAACACGTACACCCTCTATTTTACAGTGACAGAAGTAAGTAAAACTGAATGAGTATGGATGTAGAAATAGAATATACTGCCCGAGTATCACCAGAGCTTCCTCTTGCTTCTGAGTCCTGAGGAAATGAGATGCTATCTACAAGCCGTGCTGTCTGGCTTTGTCACTCATTTTGAGGGAGGAACAAGATAAAGTATGCAAAAGTATTTCCTACATTTTAAAGAGATATACAAACACCAGAAAATATTAAAGAAAGGAATCAATAAGCAAAACTGTTAACTTTAAAATCAAAACATTTATTTACAGCTTCATTTCTTCTTTTCCCTACTTACTTCTTTATTCTTATAGACAATTTCAAATGTTCACTAGTATTTGAAATTCATGTCAGAAGGACAAAAACAAATGATAGTGTGACAATCAACTTGTCGCTGTGATATGTATTATTAAATATCTATCATAAAGGGTAAGTTACAACTTTTATGATTGACAGTACTGAATCAAAATTGCAGTCATGCAAGCAACTTCAGATATCCCACTGCTTCCTCCCAAATTCTCCCAAATTAGCAATAACTGGAAATGATTATCTGTTTTTTCCTGTATTGATGATATTTCAGTGCCATTCCCAACCCCAAGTGGCACTCCGGAGAAGTGATAGTATTAACTGAATAAATTATTGTCTGAAACCATTTTATTTAATTGTATTAATTGAAGAAATCAATTATTGTCTGAAACCATTTTATTTAATTGTATCACACTTAGCATCTGCCATGTAACAACTTACAGTTGCTGAGAACATACAGCCTTCAGACAGGATGGGTTCTAAGGGCCTGCTCCAAGTTTGAAAAAGAAAAATTGTCCTGCAAAGACCTATAAACTGTATTTATAAATATTTTAAGGTGTATATGCTCATGTTACTAAACTAGATGTCACTATCACACTAAAGCAAAAAATAGCCCATATGTTAATTCTGGTGATGCCTTGTAAATTTAAACTATCTACTCAGCCTGAATTCCAGCTGTTAAAATAATGGTAATCCAGTGTGAGGAGTGACCAACATCCTCAATAAGGTTAAACTCTGGAGTTATGCATTGCTTGAACCATGAACCTGATTGCTTGGGGGGGTCACTGACAATGTTACTATGACCTAAGTGCTCTGGTGTTTTTAGTTCTGAATTCCATCTCATGAAAGAAAATCATATTACTTGCTTATTAGTATGTTTTTGTTGTTTGCTATGTATGTAAACATTACAACAAGAATAGCAAATAATGTAATTTTAAAAAATTCTTGTATGTAGTTAATGTTGAAGTAAGCTTTACTAATACCAACAAAGCAATTACAATTACAATTTGGGAACTGTTTCCACCATAATGTTAGTACTCTATGGTCTATGGTTATTTCCCTTCTCTGAAATTACACAATTAGAGCCTGAAGAAATTAGAATGACTCATATCAGTTTGTGTTTCTGTCACACGAAGCTTAACCAGGCTAAAGCAGCTTCTGCTTTAAGGTCATGGTCTGAAAGGACAATTCAAATTCAAACCTATCATCACATCAGTCCTCTGGTAAAAATGTGCTCCTGTCTTCAGCAGTCATTATTATGCACACCACAACATTAAAATTGCTCTCAACTTAACAAAAGAAAGGAAGGAAGGAGTGAGTGAGGAGAGGGAGGGAGAGAAGGTAAAGAGGGAGAAGAAGGAGAGGGAAAGGGTGCCTTTAGTGAAAACACTGTCTTCCAGTTATAATCATATTAGCCTTGGGTTACTATTGCTGTCTTCAACAGAGTCGATATGGATAAAGAAAGCAAACTCTCCAATTCTTCCATCTTAAGTCTTTAATTTCATTTTAACAGCTGTCATGAGTGGTTATTTTCTATTCACTTGAAACTTAACATATTAATTCTGGAAGAGCCCATCACAAGTTCTAAAAACTTACCAAAATATATTATCTTTGTCAATCCATTGGACAAGGAAGACCAAACCTATTTGCTTTTCCATTGATTTAGCAATCTAATAACACTATGAAAGCCAATGTCTATTAAAGTATAGAAAAATAAAACCATATTTATTGACATTTATAAACAGTCACACTAAGCATGGAGATGATCTAATTTCAGATCAACATATTAAATCACAGTTATGTTTATTAAGTTGTTTTGGAGGTGTACTATGAAGAAAACAGAGGTAATCACCTTCTGGGCAGGCAGCATTTTCTCAGACATTATAAATAGCTGTGAAGATATAGGAGAGGCAAAGAAGTCAGTCGGAAGACTTTCTCAAGCTGAGAGGCCAGTAAAGGAAAAGACAAGTAATAAATGTACAGTAGGGGGGCAGATGGATCATTGATACATTAAAAAATACTATAGGATGTTATGGGCAGAAGTTAAAATGGGAAGTAAGAGTATCAAGTGGAGTTAGATAGGAAACCGTGGGATGAGAAGGGGAGTCTGAATTCTTGATATTATATGGGCATTATTACCATAACTACATTGTTGAGCTCCAAAAGAGATCCCAGGAACTGGCAAATCCTGCAGGTTAGCTAGAACACAACTAGAAGAGAAACTGTTAGAGGAGAAAAAGAAGCGCTCCAACTAGAGGTCTTCAAGCTCTACACTGCAGTGTGTGTGAAGTCAATAGAAGAGATCAAGCTGGGAGCGGATATGGAGAAATTCACTTTATTTCAGAAGGAAAATTTCCTCAGTGGAGCAGAGAAATAAGAAGTGGGCCCTTAGCCTATCAGAAAGCAGTGATAAACTTTAAAGGAATGAAAAAAAGGGGTTCCATGGAACAGGCAGGAAAGGTAAGAAAGGGACAATGAATATACAATATAAATGTGTATTTAAATTTGATGATGAGAAATTATCATTGTGTGTGGTTCCATCCCTGTACCAGGTTCAGCCATTAACATGCAGAAAACTTGAAAAAGCATCTTTTATATATGAATACAAATGGTGAATGCTGATTTTGTGTATAAGGTATCAAGTTGTCTGCTGACCCAAGAAATGGTTGCTCAAAAGGATTTTAAAGGGAATTGCTAGGGAAACAAGATACTTGTCAGTTTCATGGGCTTTCCCAAAATCATGTGACAGTTTCATTTCCAATATCTTAAATTTTAAATCAAATTCTTTATTAACATTGATTTTTCTTTCTTGAGTGCAGATGAATTGCACACACACTTTATTGTTCTTTAAAATATTAATGTACATAAAATGTAAAATTAGACATACTGAAGGATGTTCTGTGATGCCTCAATATGGCCATAATTGTGAAATGTACCAAGTAGGATAAAGATGTATATTCCTTCAAATACCTATTGTTTCTTTATGGTGAGAACATTCAAAATTCTTTCTTCCAGCTTTGTCGAACTCTTGGATAAATCAGCGTTATCTTTAGTCCCTATAGGCAATAGGATCCCAGAGCCTACCACTTCCATCTAACTGTGACTTAGTGTCTACTGATCTATTTTCTCCTTCTTGACTCCCCTATTTTACTGTAGAACTGGGTATCAATAGTCACTCATGATATTTTCTAGCTGTCACTATGAGGTTAGGCTTAATAACATGGAAGCTAGACACACAGATAAGAGAATGCTGGACAAAAAGACATGAGGGCTGACAGACAGACAGGAGGGAAAGGAAAGCTTTGTTATCTTTAAAAAAATAAAGTGCCCAAACCTTGAACACTGTGTAGGTCAAGGAATACTTTTCCTGTTGTGGGTAATTTTTTAGAAGAGTTTGGGGAGGAGATGCTAAGATAGGCCAATAGAGCATGTGGACTATTGCACAGGATGTCACAGAGGCGCACCTGAGGTGTGGGGGAAGTTAGTGGGCCTCCAGGTCAGAATACTGCAGGAACAGGAAGCATCAGGCTAGTTTGTAGACATCACCAAGGTCAGCGGAGCATTGGGAAAGCACGGGTAAACAATAGTTCTGGAAAAACACAGAATTCAATGTCTTACTGAAGTAAAGATGTTTGAAGGTCTGAACAGACAGTGACATAGACCTTATTAAGAAAGGGTTTTATTGTTATGATTTGCAATGTGCGTGGTGTAAAGAAAATTATGAGGACTAGCTCTTAGAGCACAGAGCCTAGCGGAGCAAGAAGACAGGCAAATAGTCGTGGGTTTCATGGCAGAAATCACAATGTTAGTGGCTCTCTAAGTGAAAAACCAAAAATGAACCCTGTTAGGTGAAAATAGAGATTCCAGAAGGACTGCCCAGTGGGGATCTACCAGCTTCTAGAGATCACCAGTGTACCTTGGTGCTACCCCATTCTTGCATTGCCAAAGCCTTCCCTATCATGAATTTCATTGGTTAATTCTCTTTTTATCATCAAATCACCTCTGTAAGGGCCTGTGTAATTATAGTAGATACCCCAGGGTCACCGGGGTAGTCTCTACATCTCAAAATCCTAAAGTTGATACCTACCATCTGCAAATTATCTTCTGTAGTCTAGCAATTAAGATAAGAGTTCTGAGTCTCCATTTTTATTCTTTTTTTTCACTGTTACAGTGTCTGTGACTGGGTTAGAGCAAAGAGATTGAGACGCCTACTGCAAATTGAATTTAACTATGTTATTTTGGAAGACACACATGAAAAGCCTGAGAGATGTATCAAATTGAAAACAAAATTGCGGCATTTCTATTAATAGTAGCGCCAATGGAATGAGCCTTCTTAAATTATCTTTCTCTTGGTTTATTTATTAGAAACTTTATACTTCTTATCAGCAGCCTGATGCATTTAAACAGATTCTTTCTTGCATGTCCGTCAAAGAACCAAACTCTCTCTGGGGTTATTTAGCCTTAACCACACCCTGAAATTGTTTTATGTCATAAAGCATCATTGACTTTCATGTGACAATTTTATGTCTGACATATTCCTGCTTTAACTTTTAATTGCTCTAAACTGTCAGAAAGCTTGTGACTACAGATAACTTGCTTAGGCAGAATGTCAGACAGCCACCCATACATTTGTCACAGGCAGCCGAAAGGTTGGGATGACACCATCAGTACCCGATGGGGTACTGAAATAATGACTTCAGACAACATTGCCTATGATCAGAGCCATACTTCAGTCCTGAGAGCATTCTAATAAATTAGTCCTTTGCTTGCTTTTGCTGTCAAGTATTTAATAAAGACATTAAATAGCCCTAGCCACATAAAACTAGTGAAGATACTGTTACCACTTCATCTAAATCAGTAGCTCAAGAAAAAGTTAAAAGCAGATATATTATTATTATTAAAGACATGATTAACATAAAGAATATTGGTAGCACTCATATTTTTGTTATCTAAGAACACTTCCCACATTCTGAGCAGCAAGCAAAAAACAAACAAACAAACAAACAAACAAAAATTTTCTCAAAAGCAACAATGACACTTTGATTAATGGCCCGAAAAGTAGAAGTTGCAGTTGCAAGCTTACTTACTTTTAACATTGAATGATAGATTATTTCATAGGATACCAAGAATATAAGATTTTATTAAAGAGATGAAATAAAATAAAATTTAATTTGTTTACTATTTTTAAATGAACACTGTTGATCCAGTTTTAGTCACTGTTCAAATAAACATGAAATCTCCAGGAGAAAGGGGGGAAGTTTTTAGTTCAGGTACCCTGAGTGTTGTCTGACATTAGGTATTGACATCTAAGGACATATTGGGATTCATTGTTAATGTTTATGTGTTCTCAGTGTGGAATTTGGTGTCATTAGTGTATGACAGGTACATGCTGCACTGACGTGCTTCACATGGGACTGACATTCCAGGATGATGATCCATTAACCAAATTATTTTCAAAATTTCATGGCTATAGGCTTCTTAGAGGAATTAGATTCCTTTTGACCCAGTTTATCTTTATGAAGGGAAGAATCTATCACAAATTTGATACCTCAGACACATATTGAGTTTCACAGTTGAATGTTAGCTTCAAGGAGCCTAAGTGATGATTTGCACTAGGGAAATCTGTGAATTTTTAAAGAAATATTGACTTCATTTCCTCCATGCAGCTCCTGTTCCACAAATTCTAGAAATCTCTTGATGACAATTTCTTTTGCACTTTCTATTTCTTTCACTCACTTAAAAGTTTATTCTCACTATATGATTCTTCCTAGAATAAATCAGCATGGCTCTTCCTACACCTGCTCTTTCATTATTTATGTTCTGGTGTCTAATGCTATCTGCTGGTTAAATAACCTCATTAGCAACTCTAGAGTAAAAGATAAGTTTTTAAGCTATGAAGATATCTGACCTTAGCAAATACCCAATGGTTACTTTTTATGGTTTTCTATAACCTTCAAAATATATGTGCTCTTTGTTGTTTATTTTCTCAAATACTTCACCAAGTGGCATGACTCGGAGGAGCAGGCAAGAACTATGTTCACGAAGTTACTCTCTTGCATGGAATGCTCTGGGTTTGCTTCACAAATTTATGTGAAACTCTCAGCATTAACATTAGTTTGTGAGATCTACAATTCTGTCTCAACTGGCCAACTTTTTCTCATACCTCTGAAAGCTATTATCCATGGAAACGTAGGAGAAGCATCTCCCATTTACTGCCACCCGTCCCCTCTTCTAAGTTGTGTAGAGTAGCTGAACAAGAGCACACCACTGCAGAGCATGGTAGTGTAGCCACACCTCTGAGCTATTCTATAAATGCTTCCAATTTAAAGACAGGAACAGATAGTCATAGGGGTCAAATGAGCTCAGCATTTCCTGGAAGGGCTTTGGAATGTAAAAGTTAGGATAGTCACTTTAGACTATCAGTCAGAGAGAAGAGGTGAAGTATAGGACAGGAAGTGGGATGTAATGGGGTGACTGGTTGATCACCATCAGCCTGAAGAGAAGCAGATGCAACTCTGCACTCAGCTGCCTAGCCATGTGGCTCAATGGTTGTCAATTGACTGAACACTGTCAGCATCAGAAATGTTCTATTGCCAATTACTTTATTTTACAAAATTTTTCATAGTGGTTATTATTGCTGCTTCCCGAAATGCCTTTCTTGTATCCAAAGCACTTATTGCAGACTTGCTGGAGGTTAACATTTATATATATGAGAGAGAGAATTTTGAAATCTAGGAACATTCAGAGAAATTTTCTGTGATTACACACATGAAATAGAGGCCAATAGAATAATAGTACATTTGTGGAAATCGTTTTAAATGACAGCTTATTACTGTGAAAAGAAATATCAAAAATTAAAATTGAGATATTGAATAGGATATGACAGTAACCCATACATGTACCTTGAAGCAATTATGAATTAATGATTTTTAATGTCAACATTGAATATTTAAAAATAATATATGATGAAAATTATTAAATATTCTAAACTATTGGTTGTAAATTTTATTATTATTCTAAATATTGATGAGGCATATTAGGTATATAAACCCCAATTCTGTTTTTGTCATTGATTCTCTTTCAGTACCTTTTTCCATTATGTTTCTTCTTTGAATTATTTATCTGATGTGTACTGATTGATAAAACCGGCTAATTTCTCTCAACCCTTCATATTCTCTGAAAACAATGAGCCTCTACTAGGATCTTCCGAGCCCCTGTGCTTACATATAAAACTCATTTTGTAACTAAATATTATGCTGTCACTGAGGTCCTGATGAGACCCATGTAGGTTATTAGTAATCTAGCTTTGCTATATTTTATCTGAACAATTGAACTCTTATCAGAATTGCCACCTTCACAGTGTCTTTCTGTTTTCTTTCCAGGACCCCATGTTTCACTTGGAGCCACACAGATCTGAGAGAGGAAGGGGCAGATGTCCTTTCGACCCCAGCTCCTCCTTCGTCTCGACTCTAGTTGGTAACTATCTTGGCCACAGACATCAGGTGGTAACCATGGTGGTTTGAAATGTGTTTTTCAGCTTTCGTGCCTTCTTTGGCATTTCTTTATACACTTTGCCTTCCTGACTCTATCAGCTGGTATCTGGAGAAACGATGCTGAATTCCAAGTTTCTCTGTCTTTGGCAATTTGACTCTAAAGTAACTAAAGAGGCCATAAGTTCCTAAGTCTCATCATGAAAAACAAGTCTGTGAATACTTAAACAGTGACTCTGTGTGTGTGTGTGTGTGTGTGTGTGTGTGTGTGTGTGTGTGTGTGCGTGCGTGCGGGCAGAGAAAACACCCACACACAGGCAATTAAAATTAAGGTTAAAAAATACAAGTAAAATAGCTGTATTGGAATCAGACTCTACACTGGAGAATCCATTTTCTTCAAGTTTTTCCAGATTTTGACAGGTCTTTGTTCTGCTCACTACACTTCCCTGTCTGGATCATGGTTCTGGATCATGGTAACTTTGACTTTGCATTATAATTTAAAATATTATAAAATGCCACTGACACAGAGCAAGTTGACAAGGATAAATATGTATTTTAAAGGATACATAATTTAAAATAACTATTTTAAAACACTTTAGTTCCTCTTTAAATTTGTACATAAAATGTGTGTGTGTGTAGTGTGTTTATGTAGAATATGAAGAGAACTTAAAAATGAAAATAGAACTGCTTAGACAGTTTCGACAGTAGTAATCACAACATTAGGAATGGCATTCTTAGTGCATACTATATCCATAATTGCTAGACATTCCACAGAAATTGGCAGGATATGAATTAAAATGCATACATTGGATAAACTGAATGTCTGGATGGAGTACAGACTGAAAAACTTTGGCAAACAAAAAAACAAATTTTGAGATATTTCCCTTATGAGAGAGATATTGAAGACTGGATATTACACAGTATGCATTCCTGTACAGTGGAATCCTCAAAATTTTGGAAGAGAAGACCAATCGTTTAAATATCTTGTTTAAATGGTGAAACTAGTCATTTCCACAGCTATCTATGCTGCTCAAGAGTCAGTCTCCCTGGAGCGCATGTTTATTCATGGAATTGGGAATTTAAAGATGAAGTGTTTAAGAGGGCATATTACTGGAGTGACTGTGCAAAGTGAATTTCATTGAACTACTAGATTGAATCACTCTGTGGTGAACTGTGAGCTGCTTGCTATCTGTGGGCTGTTTTATTTGTTCAAAAGAGAAATCAAATAAAAAATAGCTTTCCAAGCTAAACACAAAAGTTACAGACTAATCCTTCCAAAGAGAAGAAATGAAAATAAAATTCTTCATATTTGCCCGTTCTTTCTCATCCCGAAGTACTTTAGAAAGATCATTTACTTGCTGTGGAAAAGCTGTAGCCACTGGACTGGAAACCTGACAATCTATGTGAGCCACAGATCTTCACATGATAGGAGGTTAAAATAATTCACTCAGTTGAAAAAGCACTAGAAGAGTGAGCTAGAAAATGGGGCTACCTGACTTGGAGTTTGGCAAGTTTGGAGTTGCTACTCTGACAGAAAAAAATATGTGAATGTGATATTTTATAGCCATACACGTTCTGTTCTCTTGAGCTAACACAGACCCCAGCACAAAGATGATTGGCTATCTTTTAATTATTATTCCTTATATCTTTGTTCATGCCACACAATGTATAATGACTGTTCTCATGACGACTACCTTAATGAAAAAACACTCACACTGATAGCTGTATTCACAAGACTACAAGGTCTCAAAAATGAAAAACAAAATGTGTTTTTTATTAGTTCTTTGCCCAATTTCACACAGTGTGTTGTGATGATATTCACCCCTCCTCCAACTCCTCTCAGACCACAGTCCCTCCCTTTAAAAAAAAACTTCATCAAGTTCAGTTTGTGCTGCCCGTATATTTTTGGATATGTGATCTTCTACAGGCAAGTGACCAGTTGTCAGTACGCCCTCCTCTAGGTATGTGACTTCCTGTCCTCCTCTTCCCTCCATGCTGGGATTTTGTCTGCCTTGGGCTTGCACAGGCCTTGAGCATACTCTCATAACTCCTGATATATGCATAGGTTCCATACATATGTATGCATGCTTCTCCAGCAGGAGCTTTTTATGATGTCTTCAAATGGCCTTCAGCATCATTTATCCCCCCCTATGCTCCCTCCTCTAGTCTGTGTTTCCATTCCCCAACTCAAATATTCTTCTAAAACAGTGAATATTTTATCGTATTTATTAACTTTAATTATTGAGTTGAAGACTCAATATGGAGCCCTCGCGAGACTGGTCCTGGTGTGTAGACCTGGCCTCAAGTTCACATAGATGCACCTGTGTCTCTACATCCCAAGTTCTAGGATTAATGTGAACCAACGTGACTGTTTATTTCTTAACTTTGCATAAATTTTAAATTTCAGCTAAATAATTCACATTATTTAAGATCCTCTGGAGTAAAACTGAATAATGTTATTTAGCAAGTGAATTCAATATGCATGCTTTTATTAAATTTATATTCCAATTTAGAATTGAAATGGTAACAGCTGCTATGTTAAAAAGAATTCAAGGGCAAAGCAATGGCCAAATGGAGTCATCCTCCCCATTATCAGAAGCCAGTCAAACGGATATCAAACATTAGTACACCTTACTCCTCAAATGTCCCTGAGACCTGATTCGTTTTGGTGCCATGCATAAAATACAATGCCTCAAGTACAATATTTTCTGTGTGTTTAGCCCATTTCTTCCCCCAGGGTACCCACAAATATTCTACCAAAAGCTGTTTTAATAACTGCTAAGTACTTCCTAGCTTTAAAAGCTATGGACACCCAAAAATTTACACTAAACTCAATTGTCTTGTTTCTTCCTTGTGGCTTTCTAGTAGCCTGAGCAAACTTAGCACTTAACTTGCTTAGAAAAAGAAAATAGTGAGCATGCTATTTGGTGGTCGGATAAATCAAAATTCATGAACTATTTTCTTTGTGTCATAGATTTACTCTCTTTTCATCTGTGTAGTGCAATATACCTTAGGCTAACTGATACTTTTTCTTTCAATCCTATGGCTACTTAAGTTTTCCTCTCTATTTCCCATTACTTTAGTTAGAATTTCTAAAGTATTGTAATTCTCCCACACCTGAAATACTTACACTATAGTGAGATGAAAGGAGAAACTGTTTAGAGAAACCTGTGTCCTGTTTGCTGTGTCGTGTTTCTTTTGAAAACTTACTTTGAATCTCTTCTCTCTCATTCTGTCCCTGTCACCCTACTCCACTCCCCCACCTGTGTGTGTGTGTGTGTGTGTGTGTGTGTGTGTGTGTGTGCCTGCCTGTGCCCCTGCTCATGTGTTGGCTGTTCTGCTTCAACACTTTCTACTGTATCCTTTGACAGAGGGTTCCTCATTTGCCTGGAGCTAGACTGGCAGCCAGGCAGCCCCAGCAACCCTCCGGCTTCCAGTCCTCACAGCTCTGGTTCATAAGCTGGTATGTGGACATACCAGCTTTTTGCATAGGCACCAAACTGCTGTCCCCATGCCTGCCTAGCAGCTGTTCTAACCCACGAAGCCATCTTCCCAGCCCAGGATCCAATAACTCTTATTAGAACATTTATTAGAGATTCAAGTCAAAGACTAAATATTTGATTTCACTAATTATCCAACATGAAGCATTTTACTTTGGGTCTGGCAAGACGGTTAGCTTGCAATACAAGCCTGGTGACCTTAGACTGATTCATGCATCCCACAGTAAGAGAAATGCCCTCTGATCTCAACATGTGCCATAGAGTCTCAGTCCCATTCACACACACACACACACACACACACACACACACACACACCATACACAATAATAAATTTTAAGATACTTTTAAAATAAATATTTTGGACATCTATGACACAATGTGACTTTTTCAGTGAATACAACTACAAAGTCTATGAACATTGAATTTTTTGTGAACTATTGTAAAAATTATATTTGGGAATATTCCCCCAATTACCAGTTCAATGAATTAAACATAAATATTGATTGAGGAGAAATGATTGTTTCAAGTTGTTAGTGGCACAACATTTAAGAATAAGTAATCATTTGCGTTCAATGAAGTATATTTATATCAAGAGCAGTTAGGAATGAATATTTATTCTAAACTTCACCCCAGCTGCAGAGAAACAGACTTCAAGTTACTCCCTTACCATTTTTGCTGTCCCTAAAGAATATATTATTCAAGACTGCTGCTCCCTCACATTGGAAAAATGCCCACTGTCTACATGATTATTGCAGAGTCTGGCTGTGACTGGAGGTCTCCAAGGAGCTATTTGAATACTTTGCTTTTATTCTAATTATTTCCTCAAATGAAAGAAAAAGGAAAAGAAACACTCAGTGTCTCCCTAAAAATATCCCTGCTTTCCAAGCTTCGGTTTCCATCACGTCCCTTAGGATTTTAATTGACCATGACTGTATTGATTGATGTCTTGGTTAGCCACCAAGACAATACAGCCACAGACATACGTGTCAGCAGATGAACACACTTTTATTTTATGTTTTCGCCTCAGAAACCACCTTCTTAACATCAATGATTAAGGCTAGTCAATTGGCAAGACAAGAAAATAAAGTGCCCAAACGACTAACTACCTGATGACATCACACTCTATGAGTCCTTTTAGTATGGATGATCACTTACTACTCACAAAGCAGATGCATTTAATATTATTATGAATCTTAGAGCATGCATTTAAAACACAAATAGGAGAAACATTTGAGTAAAATAAAATAAGCTATTGTGAATTGCTCATACTAAATAGTTAAAATATGTATTCCCAGAGACTAAATAAAAATTCAGAAGATATATAATAATGAACTAATTGTTGATGAGTTTCCTAAAATACTAAAGGTACATTATTTTTAATTAAAACTACAAATAGAATCGCATTATAGAAATGAAGTTATGTAGAAAAGTGTTTATTGCGCATTTTACCTTAAAATTAAATTACAATGGAGTTTTTATGACTCAGAATTATCATCTTCTCATTTTTCTTGGAAGCAGATTATTATTTACACACCCCTGTGATCACATCAATGTCTCAAGGCTGCAACTACTGTGGATAAAAGCTAGAAACAAATGGAATCTATGGATTCATGATATAAAATTATCATTAGCGTCATAGTACTAATAATACCATTGCTGTAATATTCATATATGGTGTCCTTGGTGGAAGCAGTTAGTTAAAGAAGGCTCTGTGGAGGAAACAGGCAGGAGCCATGCAAAAGGGAGTAAAATAAGTAGTGATGAGACTCCTGTGTTTCCACAGGTAACCGGTACTTTAAGCCAATAGCAGTTTTCTCAGGGCCAAGTGGAAGATGGGGAGCTGGGCACTTAGCTTGTTTCCAGTGCAGAGTTATCTTGATGATAGTCTTACCTGTATGGAGAGATCTCTTTTGAGTGTAATAAGTTATATTATTTTGTCAAAATGCCTTGCAAACATGTTCAGTTTCCATAGCTTACTGTGTTTAACACCGGGAAAGCTCCTTTGAAGGTTAAGTAATAAAGTTTACATTTAGGTATTTGAGTTTTTATGAAGTATTTTCTTTCATCTAACTACAAAAGGAGAAATTGGGTAAAACTGAAAATATATTATCTTGGAGCCT
Organism: Mesocricetus auratus; assembly: GCF_017639785.1. Lineage (NCBI taxonomy): Eukaryota > Metazoa > Chordata > Mammalia > Rodentia > Cricetidae > Mesocricetus > Mesocricetus auratus. Next base: position 107,934 of record NW_024429258.1, on the reverse strand, counting down.
ACAACCTGCCAAGACAAGACCCTATTTGCTATCCTAGGGCTGCCATCTACTGGCTGATATGGTCATAGTTTGCCTTTGATCAAGACAAGTAGAACTTTAGAAAAAAAAGTTCTAATTTGGAATAATTAAAGTTAGATTTGTGGATAGGAGTAAAAAGATTGTATTTCCATGATAACAGTTGATGATAGACCTTATGATTCTGAAGTCCATTAAATAGGACTTACTGAATATCAGGAAATGGTTTACATGTCTGACCACTGAATGAATTTTTGTCTCAAAAAATCCTCTTTTCTCCATATGTAAATATGCATAAGTAAGTTTTGATAAAACTTTACTAAATTATAATTGATTATATAGTCTTTACTTTTGTTTTTATTTTATTTTCTTATTATCACAACTCTCATTCTGTGTATGTTGATACAAGACAAGAACACAGCAGCTCTCTTGAGAAAGTTCAAATTGAAAGTCAAGTGTGAGAGGAGTGAACTTGGCACTTGCCACTTTTCACCCCGATTTGTTCATTTGTTTTTCCCTTTCTTGCCTGCTTTAGGAAAACGTATACTCTCAAGGTTAAGTCCTGTTAACCCACCCCCCACCCCTGCATCCATGGGGATACTGACTGGTGTCTCGTGGCATGGTCTCACTTGAGCAACTTTAATATCAAAAGCAAGTTTGACAAGTTTATAAATACATATCAAGATCGAAGAACATGGTCCTAACAGGAAAGCACTCAGCTAGAGCTGGCGGCTGATTTTATTGCTTACACTAGTTGTCCAACTATTGTGGACTTTGGTTATTATCCTGCATATAAGACAAGATGATAATTTCACAGAAATCCTGAAGTGCTGGGTACAAAATTATGAGTTAGCAAAAAGGTAATAATCAAATTAGTTTCCACATAGTAATTTTCTACTTAGTCTGTTTCAAAGTAGCATTTGAAGTTAGGTTTGTTGGCCTAATTGAAATTGAATCTTTAAACAAATAACAATGACTAGCATTGCTTTTGTTGTAGACTGCAAATGTGAAACTAAAGTAACCATCCTAAACAAGAGTGACCTCTTTTTGCATGGAACTGATCAAACTCCCTGAGTGGGGGTGTCAGTGAGGAGTCCTATTGAGCATTGGGCAGCAGATCAGTACTCATCCCGAGTATACACACGGACTTTGGACTCCCATCCAACAATGTGAGAGGCACTCTCACCCTGAACTCTTGGGGGAGGGTCTAGGCCCTGCCCTGGATGAAATGACAGACTATGGACAACCCCATGGAGGGCCTCACCCTCCCTGGGGAAATGAGGGGATAATGGGGGGGTTGGGGGTAGGGCACGGGAAGAGGGGAGGGAAAGGGAGTGGGACCTGGAACTGACTTGTGAAGCAACCTTGTTTCTAATCTAAATTTAAATTTAAAAATAAATAAATATATAAAAAAGACTACATTTAATTTACTTATACCCTATAAAGTTTTTAAACCTCCATTGTGGATTTTATAGACAGAAAAGTGTCTCATTTATATTTGATATTTTTAAAAAATGAAAATTAGGTTATTTCAAGAATACAAATACTTCTTTAAAATGTGAGTTTGATTTATGTCTCATTACCCTATTTCTAACTGGTGTAATAACACAAGTTTTTCAAAATTAGTAGTTTTCTCACATTAGAAATAAACATATTTTTGAGTTACCTTTAATGTAACTCAGTCAATATTTTTTCAAAAATTATACTTTACAAATGGACAAGATAATTAGAATTCTTAAAAGAAGTTTTAAAGATTTTATGCTAGGAAAAAACTTTGGAAATTCAGAAAGAAATCTAATAAATAAATAAAGTTTTCAGCAGTATCTCCAATTTCCTTAAACTGAGTTAATTCCTTTGGTCAAATTTTTATACTGGAAACATTATCAGCGATAACTCCAAAACTGATGACATAAATTAACGTATTAAATTAGAAAAGCAATTACTGTGACTTTTCTTATACATCAAGGACTTTATTTTATTTTTCATATTTTTTATTTAACTTTTTACACATGTCACTCTCAGTTCCCTCTCCCTTCCCTCCTCCCCCACCCTCCAATCCTTCCAACCCCTCACCCCACTCCATCCTCCTCAGGTCCCCAGGGAAAGCAAGGGTTTCCATGAGGGATTTTCAGAGTCTGTCACATCATCCCGGGAAGGGCCTAGGTTCTTCCCCATGTGTCCAGGTTGAGAGAGCATCTCTCCACATGGAATGGGTTCCCAGAGTCCATCTGTATGCCAGGAATAAATACTGATCTACTCTCCAAGGCCCCACAGATTGCCAGGGCCTCCTATCTGTCACCCAGGTTCGGTGGGAAGGTGTCTGGATCAGTTCCAAGCTGGCCCCTCAGTCATCAGTCTGGGGTCCTTGTGTTCCCCCTTGTTTAGGTCAGCTGCCTCTGTGGGTACTTCAAGGACTTTAAATCACAAGTGTGCACATATAAAGACATTCTGGATTTTCAGTATTCAGAAAAGCATCAGCAGAGGCTGGGGAAATGGTGGAGTTGTCAGTAAGGATTGCACACAGGTGTGAGGACCTGAGTTTGGTCCTCATTGTCTAAACAGATCAGCATGACTTGCTCTTTCTAATTCAAGTGCAGAGGAAGCAGAGACGGGAGGTCATAGGGCTCACTGGTCATTTAGCTTAGCTGATTCAGTGAGCCCCAGATCCCAGTGAGAGAACTTGTCTGAAAAGAAAGACAGACAGAAAGAAGGGAGGGAGGGAGGAAGGAGAGAAAAAAAGGAAGCAGAGAAAAAAGGAAGACAAGAGAGAAAGAGAAAAGAAAAATGAAAGAAGATACATGAGGAATTGCACTCAAATTTGACCCTTCCCTTCCACATACTGGCAATACGGGAAACACATTTGCAGCTTCACCCCCATGTGAACACTTGCATGTGTGTGTGTGTGTGTGTGTGTGTGTGTGTGTGTGTGTGTGTGTCTGTGTGTCTGTGTGTGTGTGTAATGTATATGCATGTTTGCAAATACATGTATACATGTATGTATGTATATATGTATGTATGTATGTGTATAACATATGCATACAGAAAAAATGATGTATTTTTCAAGTATCATCTCTGTATTGCTTTTCAAACCCAGTTTCTGGGCATGCAGTAAGGAAATAATTTAACCTCTCTAAATGAGGTTCCGATTTCTAGAGATCTGCTATGACTGTTTGCTTCTTTGGCGGGGACGTTCATCTGGAAGGGAGCAGGACAGCGAGGTTAGGCATTCCCAGAACAGGCCTCCTGAGCCCACTGATGCACTCTGATTACACTCCATGGTTGCAGGGAGGAGGAGCGTTCAAGTCCTCATGCTTCAAAGGTGATAACATTTCTGAGGTTTGAGTTATGCCTCATAAGAAGCTCTTGAGTTAACTGACGTGCTGCAATACCTGATACAGCGATAATGATAAAACACGGTTGATATCAAGGTTGAAAGCGATTTTCCAATACAAGATGACTCCTTCTACGTCACCAAATGGGTCCCAGCATCCACCAGTGCGCACCCCTGCTCTCCATGTTTTTCTCCTAATGGCTTTGGGAGCTACTTTTTTCCAGTTCTGGAAGGAAATGAGGCTCAGAGTTCACAACTGAGAGGCAAAGAGGCTTGATGTGCTCCTGCACAGCTGCATCCCTCCTGCCCTTAACAATAGCGTTGAAGGCCTAAAGTAGGAAGTGTGTTGTGCTTAACATAACAGTGGCTTCTATCTTCATACTGAGACGTAGATATTGATTACTTTTTCCTGTGCACCTGTACAGGCAGCGAACTGTTTACTGGACTCTACAGTGACTACTGGGCCAGAGACTCTGCGATCTTCCGCAGTCTGGGGAAGCTAGGCCATATTCGTACGGAGCATGATGACGAGCGGCTGCTGAAAGGTAGAAATGAGAAGACAAGAGCTTGAAAATCAAAGTGGAAAACAAGCCTGCAGTTCACGGCTAAGTCTGCCATTTTGATAATGAAAATACAGATAGTCTTTAAAACTATCGCATTCTTGAATCCAGATATTTATCATTTTATATAGAATGGTTTATCTTAACTATGCAATAAGTTTGTTTATGGCAGTTCTTAGATATCATGAGCTAAAAGAAATGAGCAAATTGAACACATGAAAAGTACGGACTCGTAACTGGCGTCCTTGCTGCTGCAGTCACTGTGTGCCTGGCTTGCTCAATAGCATCGTGTTGTACATTAGGAGGGTCACTAGTGGCTCCCTGAGCAGAATTCTATATACTGTATAAATGGAGTTATACTCATATATACAATGAGTAAGTTTATATTTTCTCACATAATGGTATACGTAGGAGGGAAAATACCATGTTATAGTGAGCATTTTCATCATTTGCAGCATTTGATGAGGCTTCAGAGTGCAGACGTATTCCCTTTAAAATGTCTGGTGCTGTATCAATCAAAAGACAACTACTCAGATTCTTTAGTCTCTAAACACAAAAGCCTCACTTTCTTACTTTAAAAATAAGTGAGCTTCAGTGAGGTGTATTAGTAGATTTTCTATGAATTAAAAATTAATAACAATATACTTTCAAACTTTATGGAACTTACACGTACAGTCATTTTTATATAGATTGAGAAGATCTTCATAGAGATTCTTTACATAATGCATTGAGCTTGTACCTTCAGTAAATTCATTTGACCCATGACTCTTAAATTTTCTATTTAAATTATTTTAAAATGTCTATTGATTTGGACATAAGATGAGGATAGTTATCTGATTTTAAATTCTCTATAACTTACAGGATACTTTGTATTTTCTCACAAACGGATGAGACTGTAACAATCTGGTGATAACTCGTTTATCAAGGTGACTCTGTTATTACACCATTATATTTATCTTTTTTTACTTTTTCACTTGTTTTGTCTGTAGAACCAAAATTTGTAGGTTCGTATATGATCCCTGATAATGAAGACAGAGAAGACAACAAAATGTACTTCTTTTTTACTGAGAAGGCACTGGAAGCAGAGAATAGTGCTCACACAATCTATACCAGAGTGGGTCGTCTGTGCGTGGTGAGGATGGCGTTTCTATGTCCTTACACTTTCTGATGTCATAGTGTATACCAGGCCACGTTTACACTTGTTTTATATTGGTTCATTTTATAGTGTCGTATATCATGCTTTGATCATATTTGTCTCCCCTCCCTCATCCATAATCCTCTTCCCTATCCAGCCAACATTGTGTTCTCTAGTAGACTTCTACTTTAAATATTTTTTAGTAGTCTGTTGACTTTCATAACTTGGTATTTACTAAACCAAGCTTCCTGTGTGCTATGTCCATAACTTCACTGTTAATGAATGTTTCAATGTAAAAGAGACTTATCTTAAATGAGTTTTCTCATTTTCAAGTTATGTTAGGAAATAATCTACAATTGCCATTTGTTTCCAAATATAAGTTTGTTCTATTTTTAAAATGTTATATGTATTGTTCATTTTTATGTGTGAATATATATATATATGCTTATGTTACTGCTCATGCATATCATGCGTGTTCATGGATGTTGTGTGGGTCCTAGGGATTGAACTCAGATGCTCTGGCATTGTTGCAGTTGCCTTAACCTTCAGAGCCATCACATTGGCCCAATTACATTATATTTTAAAATTTAATTTAACAATTTTTTATTATTTACAATCTGTTTGGGGTGATGTATACCTGGTTCAAAAAATTCAGTTGATCAATTTTATAGTAAAAGAACAAAACAACAAAAGAGAAAAACCAGAAAGATACAGTTGTTTCAGCATTTAGGGAGAAATTTGATAATAAATACACACATAATACATGTACATGCACATTTGTAGCTGAGAATGACCTTTAACTCTTAAGTCTAAGCATTACCGGCATTAGCCACCATACCTTGCTTCATATGGTTTCTTTCCCAAGGGCAGATATTATCCATCCAAGTTCTTGAGACAGTTATGCAACAAATAACAAGCGAAGTCACTACATCATAAAGCCAGTATTTCTTCTAGGAGAGACAACCATATTAGTATCTGTAATAACTATGACATATATTGAGACCACTTGAATTAAAGTATTACACCAAGGGGCTGGTGAAATAGCTTAGCAGCTAAGAGCACTTGTGATTTACCTTAGAGCTCAGTTCAATTTCCAGCACCAAATCAAGCAGTTCACAACCACCTGGGACTCCAGCCCTGGGACCAGATGCCTTCTTCAGGCTTCTACAACACCAGCACACACATGATGCACCTAAATATACTCAGTGTCCCCTCTCCACATGTGAAAATAAAAAATTAAAATAATCATTAAAAATGTTCTACACTGATAAGTCAAAGGAAAGGAGAAATGAGAGAGAACTATTTGTAATATTATCTGAGGATTTTACTAAATGTCCACACACACACACACACACACACACACACACACACGAGAGAGAGAGAGAGAGAGAGAGAGAGAGAGAGAGAGAGAGAGAGAGAGAAATAAAAAACCATCTTCCCATTTCACCATGTTAAACCTTGGTTTGTAAATGTTCTTTAAGCATTTCATTTGTCCATTTTGTTTTTTTGTTTTTCCCAGAATGACATGGGGGGACAGAGAATACTGGTGAATAAGTGGAGCACATTCCTTAAAGCAAGGCTGGTTTGCTCTGTACCGGGAGTGAATGGAATCGACACATATTTTGATGAGCTAGGTAACTATTGCTGGAGGATCTACATTTCACTCTTCTGTGTGTGCACATTTTCCTCTACAACTATCACTCTCTCGGGCATAGGGTGAAAAATGTCTTCTGCAAGTGTTTGACCTCTACAGACCAAAAGCAAGTTTCCATCTCTTCACTTTGATCCAGTCAGCTCGTAGGGCAGAAGAGCTGACAGAGACTCATCTCACTCCCATAGAGGATCCTGCTGGGTTCTTCTCTGTCACTCAGCACAAGTTCTACCCAGAGCAAAGCAATGACTCATCCTTCTGTCCTGGTCACAGCTGTGGAACTGAAACTGGGTCTTAAAATACGTAGTTCTGAACCATTACATATAAATATTGTTTCTTCTCATGCAGAGAAGGTTAAAATACTAAGGAGAAAATGGTCTTTTATTCTTTCAGAGGATGTGTTTCTGTTGCCTACCAGAGATCCTAAGAATCCAGTGATATTCGGACTGTTTAACACTACCAGGTAAGAAGTTGATAGTCAACAAATCACTAAGAAAGAAAAATTGTGTCACTGCAGCACCTGTCATGGTGCACATGTCTCAGACACTGACCCCATCATCACTCCCATCCTCTGTCCTTTGTAAGTGTCCAGCTTCCCTTACTTTCCCCTGACTGGATTGGCCTTCATTCGTCAAAGCCACAATTGAAGTCTATGCTTTATTGTTTTGTTCATAGCATCCATCATCCTCTTGAAACTGCTCACTCATCCAATCTCTTTAGTTATTTATGTACAAGCATTTGGCATTTTTATGGTCAGGTTATAAGATAGCACTTCTCTACTATAAAGTGTAGGGTAATTATTTTATTTATTTTCCTGATTAAAATTTATCATTCAGTCTTTCAAAGAGTTCTAATAACTGTTCAGCACTAGTTTTGGGATACTTTTTCTCTGCCTTCTCCAATGGCTATAAAACCTCGACAGATCTCAGCATTTACATTGTCAGTACTTAGCGTTGCCCCCCCTTCACTATTACTGCTGGACATGACTTTCCCTTCCAACATAGGTTTAGACCCATTCTTTGATACTTATCACCCAAGTCCAAGAAATGTTCCCAAGCCCTTAGTCAGGAATAAGTCCTCATACCTTTGTTTTTGTGTCATCCTCCTATGTAGATTCACACTGAACATGCACTTGTCATCTGTCAAATGTGGTGCTCAAGTTTAAAGCTTAGATATATGCTAGTTCCCCCTTTACATTTTCCGTTGTATATATCTATGGAAGAGTACTACAAAGTAATATTATACATGCGTTGATACTTGAAATAAGAAATATTCCTATGATTGATATGAGTAGAGAGTTTGTATTCATAATTTCCTGAGTAGCTTTCACAAGGAAAATGATAGCACCAAGAATTCGGAAGGAAGTACCTCAGTATTTCAACAGAGATAGGCTGATTACCACTTCTCATTGTCAATGTGCTAACGTTTAGATTTCAGCAGCTGATTTTTACTGATCACTTTGAGTTAAAACACCTAAAATCTCTTTGAACAAGTACTTTGTTTTAACAAGACCTTTTATTCCTCAGAATAATATGGAAACAATTCTGTATATTATCTATACTTTGATGTAAATTTTAAAAAGTTAATATATATTGACATTCACCACAATGCACTGCTCCATTTTACTTCATTTTTCTTATGCCATAAAATAATTTTTGCATCATGTGATAATTCTTTAACTGATAAATTTAACCTATGAGGAAATCTGTATATTTTTCCATACCTTAAAATGATCAGTTTAAAAACGAATCTCCTAAATGATAGCATATTGGATCATTCAGAGAAATCAAAGATATGATTTCCTTCCATGATTTCAACTTTTTTTTAGTTTATATATAAATCTGAGAGCGGAAAAAGGTCCCAGCTGTACATGCCATGGAGCTTGATACTTGTAGAATGGTGATCAAAGTATTACTGCCACTTCAGCTGAGACGGTCTAGTTTTGCCCAGTATTACAGGTGTTTCCAATTGCTTCAAGGTGTGTTATAAAAATGTGTGAATTAACATCCTAAGACAGTAACATGACTGCTGTTCTCCAGCTGGCCCAGAGTGCAGGAAATACATTTACACGAAGTTTACATTTTACTAAAGCTCCTTCACAAACATCATTCATTTTAATTCACATAATATGGAGACTATGAAATGACACACTTCTTTCAAATGATGGACCTGCGTTAAGGTACTATGACAATATCTTTTCACTAAATGTGATTGCAGATGTCCCCAATAACACACCCAACAATGTCTTTATCTTCTGAACGGATATATCCATCACTGAATAACTCAGTGACTTTCAAGAAGAGCTTAACAAATGTTATAATATTTAAAAAACACCATGCTAAAAAGTGTGACAAATGCTTCCAGGAAATCTGGAAAGATGCAAACAGAATTTGGAAGAAATCAACAGTGTAGTGATTAGGTGAACACTAGCTGCATTCAAGATGTAATGACATAGAACTATTACCTTCAAATAATCAATTCAAATGGCTAATACTCTTTAAGTGACAGAAAACAGGCAAGATGGCTTGTCAGGTAAAGGAACTTGATGCCAACCCTGACAATCTAAATTTGATCTTTAGAACGATGTGGTAGAAGGAGAGAACTGATTCTTGCAAGATGTCCTCTGACGCTGCTCATAGACTGTAGCTACTGCCTTTCTCAAAGAAATTATAGACAAATAAATTAAATAATAAAATGAAAACAATTCAAATACATACAAAAACACACCATAGGACTTTACAATTACACATTCCATCCTCCTAATGTCATTTACAAGTTTAGGAAGTATGAAATGAAGGAATGGAAATTCTTTCAATTTCATTATTAAAATATTGTATTAATTAGCATTCTTAGAATATCTTTTCTTTAAGAAATTGCTTTTGTTCTGGAGAGATGGCTCAGCAATTAAGAGCACAATTCCCAGCAACCACATGGTGGCTTACAACCAACTAGTGAGATCTGGTGCCCTCTTCTGGCAAGCAGGTATGCATGCAGAGCATGTATACATAAATTATAAATAAAATAATTTAAAAAAAGAAATTGCTTTTTGCTCAAGTTTTAATTCTAGCATACATATATTGGGGTATTTGACTAAGTGAACTCTTAGTTACACCTAGATTTATAACTTTTATTTTTCAGCAATATATTTAGAGGCCATGCTATATGTGTCTATCACATGTCAAGTATCCGAGAAGCCTTTAATGGTCCATATGCACATAAAGAAGGCCCTGAATATCACTGGTCACTCTATGAAGGAAAAGTCCCTTACCCGAGGCCTGGTTCTGTAAGTGTAATCATTTGACACACTTATGTTTGAAGTCTTCTTTTCACATGCTCTGTCTTACTTTGCAGCTAAAGCACTTACAACTTTTATATCTATAAGAATGTTCCAACAGTAAAGAAAGAACAGTGTCAAGTTGAGTTTTATGCTAGTTATTTAATGAAAATGATATAATTGTGAATGAACCCATTGTAGCAGCCTTATAAAGTGTGTCCTCACTGATACTCCAGACAAGTAGCTCTAACTGAACTTTCCATTTTAGGGGTGCTGGTATATTAATATTTAATAAAATAGGCATAGACAAGTTTTCTTACAGCCCTGTGAGTAGAATTAGTATCATGTGTCACTTTTAAACAATAAAATCCTGTCCCATTTTACTATTTTAATACTGTGTTCAGTTCTGTGTTCCTCAAGACAAATTTTTTCTCTCATCTTGTTCCATTAGCAGAGTAAAGGAAATTCTGTCATTTGTCTCTGAAATGTTACTACCAAAACTCTAACTAACTAGCTACATCAAATTCTATGCTTTTGTTTGGGGCATGTCTAAGCTAATAATAATGAAGATGATGATGTAGGTTTAGATCATGGGTCCCATATACAACTATAACTAGTTTGGAAAAGGTCATGTGTACCATTGTGTGTTTTATGTGAGACATAGTGTACAAACATTTTACTTGTCATGGAGGCTCATAACTTCACTTTACCAAACATCTGGTGAGATGGCAAGCCTGCACTCATTTCCACACAGTCACAGAAAAACCATTTTTTGGAGGGCCAAATTTCCAAATGAAAGTAAACCTCGCCTCCATTAGCAAGTGTAAAGCTTTATCACAATAATCACTCTCACTGGCTTAAAATTATTACTTTCAGTAAGCCATAAAATATATTTTATTTCACTCTATTGCTTGAAATCACAATTTAAATGGGAAAATCCACTCCTTTGGCTTAGCTGAAAATGCTTCTTGAAACCACATGGCCTTACAGGAGGTCGGAGGAAGTGACTGGTTATTGAACTCCTTCCAAGGTAGTCAAAAATGTTTCCAATAATGTGTTGTGCAAATGCACCCAAGAGCACAATTCATGCCAAGTTTAGGCATATGGGAAGATTTCAAAAACCAAAAAATTATAAATGCCCCCTTTATATAATTGAACTACTGCATTTATACTTTTGATTAGAAAAAATCCAGATATTTTTACAACTGATGTTGATTCTGGGGGAATACATGTGATAGTGGGAAGCAATTGCTGGGAAGCAAAGATCAGTGTGAGTGTTCTGGGCAGTGCGTGCCAGGGTGGTCTGCAGTTGTACATTTTAGCATCAGTGTCTTCAGAGTCACCACCTGTAAGAGCAAAGACCTAGTTTTTTATTTTGTCAGTTTCATATGCCCATGAAATAATACACATTCATACTGGTTATGTTAGGACAACACAAAGAGCTCTGTTGTCTCCTTAATTAGTGATGATGTAATTTTAATAACTATCCTGTAATGCTAGAATTATGCAGCAAGAAAGCAGAAATAATCACCATTGAACATGATGGTTTCAATAACGAGAAATCTATTTTGTATAATTATGGTCAATTAACTTACGTATTTTAAGGGAAAGTCTCACTTTGTACCTCAGGCTCTTTTAGACTGGGATCCTCCACCCCTCACCTCTCCAGTGCTCACACATTCCTCACGAGGATGTGATCCTCAACTGGGGATTTACTACTAACAGACATGGTTTGTTCTAATGAATGGTAGATCCTTCCTTATTTCCTCTCTCTTTCTTCTTTTTGTATTTCTTTTTTCCTTCCTTTTCTTTCTTTTTTGTTTGAGGTGTAACAGATTGAATCCACGTTTCATGCATGCTAGGCAAGCACTCTACCACGAAACTGTGTCAATAGCAAATAACAGATTCTCCAGTTTGAAATGTTATTTCAAATAGGACACAAAATTTAAAGCCACTGAAAATATTTTAAGCATTCATATTGTTACATTTATTTGCAGTACCCAAATTGTCCCATATTGCATATGTCTTCAGTTTTCTGGATTCCCATATTCTCTGTGAATTGTCAAATGTTGCACTTTAAAAATAAATTAGTTTTCTTTTGCAACTTTTAATACTGAATCCATTTCAAAAACAAAAGATGTGAAGCTACTTAATGCACAGTTCATTCCTTGAGCTTTTTTGACTTTTCTAATTTTTCTTGTTAGTGGTCAAGTGGTCAGGCCAGCTGTTTCCATGGTTTCACCAGCCTGTTCTTGACCCTGTTGATCATGACTCTTCCCTTTCTGCAACTGGGTTCCAGGTGTTCAGTTCATTGTTTAGCTATGGGTATCTGCCTCTGACACAATCTTATTTTACATATCAATCCCAGTTCCCTCTCTTTCCCCCATATCCCCCAAAACTCCTTAACACCCTTCATCCACTCACCACGTATGGGGGGTCATCAAGTCTTTCACATCATTTGGGGGAGAGCCTAGGCCCTCCTCTGTGTATCTGGGCTGAGAGTGTATCCCTCCATGAGGAATGGGCTCCCAAGGTCCATTTGTGTACAAGGGATAAATACTGGTTTCACTGTCAGAGGTCCCATAGACTTCCCAGGCCTCCTACCTAGCACCCACATTCAGAGGCCTTAGTTGGGCCCAATGCTAGTTCCCCATTTTTACAACTGGGGTCCATGTGCACTCACTTGATCAAGTCAGCTGTTTCTGTGGGTTTCTCCAGCATGGTCTTGACCTTTTGCTCATCACTCCTCTCTCTCTACAACTGGATTTCAGGAGTTCAGCTCAGTGCTTAGCTGTGGGTGTCTGCTTTACTTTTATCAGCTACTGGATGAAGGCTTTAGGATGGCACTTAAGGTAGTCATTAATCTAGGGGAAGTGCATATAAGGTAGCCTGCCCCCTAAAGCTTAGATTCTTAATTGGGGTCATCCTTGTAGATCTCTGGGCATTTCCCTCATGCCAGATTTCTCTTTAAACCTATAATAGCTCTTTCTATTAAGGTATCTATTTTCTTGCTCTCCTCTATTCTTCCCCCCTACTCAGTCGTCATGATCCCCCATGTTATGTTATCCTCTCCCTCCTCTTATTTCCTTCTCTTTCTCCTATCTCCCTCCTCCCCCTCCCTGTGCACCCAGTTTGCTCAGGAGTTTTGTCCCTTTCCCCTTCTCTGGGGGCCATGTATGTTTCTCTTAGGGTCCTCCTTATTTCCTAGCTTCTCTGGAGGTGTTGATTGTACGTTAATACTTTGCTCTATGTCTAATATATATATGAATGAGTATATACCATGCTTGTCTTTCTGTGACTGGGTTACCTCATTCAAGATGAGTTCTCCAGTTCTCACGCAGAAATACTAAGATACACAAAAGAGCTATGTCCTATGATATTTTATTGAGAGAGAAATCATTCACATGAGAAGACAAGAAAGCCGAGAACCAAAGGTCCCCACGCTGCTCTCCAGGTGGCAACCAGAACCCATAGAGAAAGGGTCTTCTCCCCCTAGCTCTTTTTATTTCCTGTATGTTCTATGTACCTGTAAACACACCCAAATGGATGTGGTCAGCACTATGGGTATGTAGACCTCTCCCTACACAGTTGCATCCATTTGCCTGCGAATTTCAATTTTTCATTGCTTTTTTTCCACTGAGTAGTACTCCATTGTGTAAAAGTACCACATTTTCTCCATCCAATCTTTGGTTGAGGAGCATCTAGGTTGCTTCCACGTTCTGGCTATTACAAACAATGTTGCTATGAACATAGTTGAACAGATGTCCTTGTTGTAAGAATGTGCATCCTTTGTGTATGTGCCCAAGAGTGGAACTGGTGGATCTTGAGGTAGACTGATTCCCATTTTCCTGAGAAATCACCATACTGATTTCCAAAATGGCTGCACAAGTATGCACTCCTACCAGCAATGGAGGAGTGTTCCCTTTTCTCCACATCCTCTCCAGCATGATCAGTCACTGGTGTTTTTGATTTTAGCCATTCTGACAGGAGTAAGATGGTATCTCAGAGTTGTTTTTATTTGCATTTCCCTGATAGCTAAGGATGTTGAGCACTTTCTTAAGTGTCATTCAGCCATTTACATTCCTCTATTGAGAATTCTCTATTTAGTTCTGTACCCCACATTTTAATTAGATTATTTGGTGTTTTAGTGATGAGCTTCTTGAGTTCTTTGTATACATTGGAAATCAGTCCTCTGTCAGATGCGGGGTTGGTGAAGATCTTTTCCCATTCTGTGGGATGCCTTATTGTCTTGCTGACTGTGTCCTTTGCCTTACAGAATCTTCTAAGTTTCAGGAGGTCCCGTGACTTTTAATACCAGCTTCTTTATGCCCATTTGCCTATTGTACTCATTTATTACTTACTGCTATGATGAACACCTAAGCATAATCAACTTGATGAGGAAAGGGTTTACTTTGCTTACACATTCATTTCATAGTCCATGCAGGGCAGGAACTCAGGGCAGGTGCATTGAATCTTTAGATTGCTTTTGGCAAGATTGCCATTTTTACTATGTTGATCTACCTATCCAAGAACATGGGAGAGCTTTCCAATTTCTGGTATCTTCTTTGATCTCTTTCTTTAAAGACTCAAAGTTCTTGTGATACAGGTCTTTCACTTGTTTGGTTACAGTTACTCCAAGATACTTTATGTTGTTTGTGACAATTATGAAGGGTGATGCTTCTCTGATTTCTTTCTCAGCACATCTATTGTCTATATATAGTAGGTCTACTGATTTCTTTGAGTTGATCTTGTATACTGCCACTTTGCTGAAGGTGTTTATCAGCTGTAGTAGTTCCCTGTTTGAGTTTTTTGCATCACTTACATAAACTATTATATCCTCTGCAAACAGTGAAAGTTTTATTTCTTTCTTTCCAATTTGTATCCCTTTGGTCTCCTTTTGTTGTCCTATTTATATAGCTAGAACTTCAAGTACAATATTGAAGATATATGGAGAGAGTGGACAGCCTTGTCTTGTTCCTGATTTCAGAGGAATCTCATTGAGTTTCTCTCCATGTAGTTTGATGTTGGCTGTTGGCTTACTGTATATTGCCTTTATCATGTTTAGATATGTTCCTGTTATCCCTGATCACTTGAACTAACCCACTTGCATTTTAGTGTGCCAGCAAGGTGAATGGAGGGAAGTATGCAACCACCAAAGACTACCCTGACGATGCCATTCGATTTGCAAGAACTCACCCACTAATGTATCAGACCATAAAACCTGCTCATAAAAAACCAATACTAGTAAAAACGGACGGAAAATATAACCTGAAGCAACTAGCAGTGGACCGAGTGGAAGCCGAGGATGGCCAGTATGATGTTTTATTTATTGGGACAGGTAAAGACACAAGAAAGCATTGGTACTTTTCAGCTCACCCTGAGATAACTTTTACCACCCAGCTCATACCATGTGGTTCCACTAGCCCATTTCCACACAGCTAAAGATAAAATGACCAAAAGAATCCATAGCTTCAATTAATGCCACCACACTAAGTCTGCATGATGCTGCAGTTTAAAATCCCATTCTCCAGGTGCAGTATAGTCCGAGCCGCACAATGATCTCAGGAAGCATTCTTATACACTCTGCCCTACGGAGTTTCTAACAAGACATTGTCAGGAAGAGAGTGAATTGCTAAGACCTGTTCATGCTTCTCCATTCTACTGCTTTTTGTTTTCTGAAAAATTTAAGCAAAGAATCATTTAACTTAACATAATAGACCCACAGCAAGGCTGCATTTTATCATTTGATAATGTGCTCTGTGAATTAAATAGTATATAAGAATCAGAGCTCTGTAAGAAACCTAAAATGACCCGATTACTAGTTTACACGTGTTGATTTCTGACCATTAAAAACAGAGGAATTTCCAAACGCAAGAGGGAAATGTGATTAAAATCATTAAGGTGGCTGGGCGGTGGTGGCGCACGCCTTTAATCCCAGCACTCAGGAGGCAGAGGCAGGCAGATCTCTGTGAGTTCGAGGCTAGGCTTGACTGACAGCCTCCAAAACAATACAGAGAAACCCTGTCTCGTAAAACCAAAAAAAAATAATTAAGGTATTTTATTTTAAATGCATAGAAAACAGAAGTCATATTTAACGCTCCAAAAACTTTTTATTGTTTGATTTATCTTTTGGAAAATTCAGGAAACATCATTTACATCATCTTTAACACATTGCTATTATCATATTGGGCCACAGTCTTCCAAAATAAATTAAGCTATTGGATATGTGTGATAAGCACATTGGAAAAGCCAATAAATAATAGGTTTTCTCTTAAGACTTGCCAGGCACAGGCTCTAATGCTATATTTGGTCATTACTGAAAAATCACTGCTTCCAGATGAATAACTCACCTTACATTTTTGCTTTTGTCTGATGTCATCATGCAGACCTGTGTGTTTAATTTCCAAAATGGAACAATTTTTATTCTTTTTACTTAATAGAAAATAGAGGTGATTGTTATTAGGTCAATCTAGTTTTATTAACTGATATATAGTATTTTATATTTTTTGATACATTATTCAAATCTCACAGAAGTTCATAGATTAATACTTCTAGAGGTCTAACACATTTTATGAATTATTATTCTTACTCATTAAGTTTTGTGTGGGTATAAATTAATTTCATATGCAAATCATAAGCAGATAGAACTAACTCAGACTATCAGGGATAACAAAAATGTAACATGGAAATCTAAACTAGAAGTACAGTTTTATAAAGCAACAGGCAGGTACAGAACCTGAGTTACTGGTAACCGACTGTTAGTCTTCCCTTAATGGGGTAGACTTGGCTGGCCATCAAGCCCCTGGTATCATCATTCTGTGTTTGCATGCCCTGTGCAAGGGCTCCAGGTGTGCTGCTGTGTCCAGTTTGCTACAAGAGTGCTGAGGCTGAGCCCATATCCCCATGGTTATATGGTGAACAATTTCCCCATGGAGCATTCTCCCCAGTTCATCTTCCAGAATTCAATATTGATGTATCAATTCTTAATTCATTGATGTAGTCAATCTCCCTTAAATTAAAAATTGAGAGAAAATAATCTAAAGCAGTAGTTGTTGACCTTTGTAATATGACATTTGTGGTGACCCACAGCCATAAAATTATTTTGTTGCTATTTCATAAATGTAGTTTTGCTAGTTATAAATCATAATATAAATACCTGCTATGCGGGATATCTGATATGTGACCACAATGGGATCCTGACCCACCAGCTGAAAAACACTGATCTAAAAGAAAAAAAATATATAAGACAAGATCTGGAACTAAAAAATATCTGTTACGGCCTATGTTAACATATATTGACCCAAAGCCAGATATTTGAAAAAATAGTATACAGAGGACTAGGGATGCAAGCCACTGGTAGGGGTTTTCCTAGAATATAGTAGCACCAGTATTCAATGCCACAATAGAGATACAAAACAGCAATTGTGCCTTTTGTGGCTAAAATCATATCACAATTCTGACACTGCATGAGGCTTAGGCAGAGTTATCTTCTTGCCTGGTGCATCACAAAAGAAATTTCTAAAATATGGCAATTTGATTTCTTAGTCTATGATTTCATTTTTGTATTGACCAAAGTATTTGGAAAAGAAGATGTATATCGGTTGAAATTTTTATTAAAATCTTTGTTAATTGACACTACTGGTGTATAAGTAGTTGTGTGATCTGTAGATGGTAGTGATTTAGTTTTTTGTGCATCATATTTTCAGTCTCATTTGAAGTCGAGGTCCTCACTCCACTTTGATTATTACCTGTTGTGCTTTTTCACAGATAGAGGAATTGTGTTGAAAATAATCACCATTTACAATCAAGAAACCGAGGGGATGGAGGAAGTCATTTTAGAGGAACTTCAGATATTCAAGGTAATTTCATGAGTGACACAGCCCAGATTCACTTACCACAGACAGTCAAAGCTAGAGACAAAGAGAAAAAATGATATATTAACTTCCGGATTTCTTTTTTTCCTCTAGTAAGTGTGTTTTGAATCGAGAGAATATAGAAGTGAAGAATAATGTAAAACCTAGCCCTTAACTCTCTGGATCAGCGTGTTCAAAAGCGCCGACATGCTTGTAATAGAAGAAAATGTCAATATCCAACCATGGTCATAAAGAAATAGCACTTATCTCATATGTGAATTCCAGAACAACTGGTGAAGACTCACATCTTGAACAAAAATTACTAACTATATCAGTAGGTGACACATTACAAATAGTGTACATTGTGGTTGGAGGATCACACAATGTTTAACTGTAATGTGTTAATTACACAAAGAAATGAAGAAGGAAAATAAAAATAGAAAATCATATGCAAATCATAAGATAAAACAAAGTTATGTAAATATGTATTCATTTACATGTGTCTATAACATAATGAGTAAATATGTACCATAAGGTCTTATTAGTGAAATAGATACCACGTTGAATCCTCTTCCTCAATCTTGACTCATATTTCTACATAAGAGGATCCTGCAAATTTCTGATCACAATATTTTCATCTGGACAATTTCCAGCCTTGCTTTGTGTGTTAATGTTTAAAGCATCTTAATCTCCATCGCTGATGACACATTTCTGAGCTCACTGTCAATAACATCGTAACTCTTGCCTGAATGGAGCCCAAGTCTTACATTCATAGCACATCAGCACCATGATGTTCTGGATCACATGGTCAGCTCAGCTCAGCACCATGTTGGGACACACGTTAAGCACTGAAACACCATCATAAAGCTTATCAATGAAATGAAGCAAGATGGTTCTAAATAGTCCATGAAGTGTCCACCTACTCAGACACAGGACTGCAGGATTAAGAGAGTCACCATGCCGACCTAGCTAGGGGAGTGTACATTCCACACTTCGGTTTCCTTGTTGATCTCTTCCTGTGCGTTTGTGAAAAAGAAAGGCATGCACTTCAGGGTTGATATTGGGATTACAAATCTAATTTAGCAGGTAGACAGATGAGGTTGACTGACCATATACATGAATATAATGGATTTCAGTGGAAAGAATAATAAATGGAGAATGAGACATTTGTCTTTTCTATCCTCAATGAGAGTGATTTCCCTAGCACTACTCTCTGGGAAAACCACCCTTCTGTCTCAACTGCAGCAGATACACTTGTTATTTTGCATTGTGGGCCTCTATGATGAAATATGTAAACATTTGGGACAATAGCTCTCATTATCAGCACCAACCACTGTATGTTTCCACATTAACTCTTTAGGAGCATTGCTACCTGGGTGAATAAATGAACGACACTCTCCTGTGCAGTATTTCCTTGTCCAAAATGATAACACACCCTTACACACACACAGACAACATACATACACACAAGTATTTGCACACACAGAGACAACACACACACACGTGCATGCACACGCCCACACGCCCCCCACACACAAACAAGTCCTCCAAACTAACCCTCCAAGTAGAGAAGCACCAGGCAGGGGGAGCTCACAGAGAATAGCTACTGTTTGAGGATTAATTTTTGAGAGAAAATAGTTGGTCGTTATAACAGTGTGTGTGTACGTGTGTTTAGGAGTGTGTCTGTGTGTATGTGTCTATGCGTTTGTGTGTGTGTTCACATGCATGTGTGTGTGGTGTCTGTGTTTGTACGTGTGGGTGTGTGGGTGTGTGCGTGCTTATTAAGGAGGTCAGCTGTTAAACAGCATTGCTAACCTAACCCGAAGGCTCCCAAAGCTGTATCATGTATTTTCTGTATTGTTCTCCCTGAGCAAATGAAGTTTTTCATCTTGAACAAAAATTGCACAGTATTCAGTATAGCGATTCCAATAGAGATATCTTCCATACAAGCTTGATTTGAAATAACTAAAAACGTTAAGTTTAGTAGGAGTAACAAATATTCTAGAATGTAGTTAATTTATTTCTAATGGTTTAAATACTTTAGTAAATTTTAAAGTTACAAGAGTTTGTGAATCACAAGTATTATTAAAAGTCATTACTATTTATTCCAGAGACAAAGAATAGTGCAAATGATTCATCCATTGTTCCTCCCATGTGCAGTCATTCTTCTCCATTAGAAAATGATTAGTGTGTTTTAATTGAATTGAATTTACATGGTGATTTACTAAAGCAAACAATATAGGCTGTAAGCACAGAACCATTCATAACTATGTTTACTTCTTGTTAGACAACTATTCCTATATTTACTAAAAAGAATACATTTTGATTCATTTCAGGATGCAGTTCCTATCGTTTCTATGGAAATCTCTTCAAAGAGAGTAAGTTGCTTGCTTGACTGAGTCTTTTCTGTTATTGTGTTAAACAAATCATTTAAGGATGTTAGCACATGATTTATAGATGGAAAGCGGTTGTCACTATTTTATATTATCACTGTAGGAACACAGGTGCCATCTTAATGAATTCTGCACACTCTCCTCTGCTAACAACCTCTTGTTCCCTGCAGCAACAGCTCTACATCGGATCACCCTCCGCAGTGGCACAGGTCAGATTCCATCACTGCGACATGTATGGCAGTGCTTGTGCCGACTGCTGCCTGGCTCGAGACCCTTACTGTGCCTGGGATGGCATATCCTGCTCCAGGTACTACCCAACAGGTGCACAAGCAAAGAGGTAAGCCATCAGACTCGGTGGGAAGTTTGGAAAAATGATCAGTTTGGGGGTCTTTTTTCCTTCTTATGCATATTCAATGTAAATAAGCTGTTTTATCTAAACAAATTACCTTAGCCATATTCTGGCCACAAACATAAGCATTCACATCTTGAAATTTTCCTGCAAATGCCTTTGATGTTCTATGATGTACACTGATGAGTGCTGAGCACCCCCTTTTGGACATTTACTTTTTACCTCACTTTGCATTAAATCTCTGCCTCGTTTAGATTTTTTTCCCTGAAAGGCATAAGGAAGTTCAGATAAACTTAAAAAGTGGAAATGGCAAGCCACCACAATTGGAGGATTCAGAGGCTTAAAAAGAAAATTAATAAATAAATCCTAGAACACATCCTGCAGTTTCCCATGACTTCTCCAGCAGCTGGTCTTCATTTATACCATTTGAAAGTGAATACTTTAAGTCCTAGGCAAACACATGACCTGTGTAATTAATGAAATGTGTGATTTAATTCAACACAAATGAAAAGTACCAAGAGACCTCTGAACTCTAATGTCTATAGCTTTATGAAAGCATTGCCATTTGCACGGCAAAGTAAACCCAAGCTATCTTTAGGCAGGAGTTTAGGATCAATCACAAAGCACTTTGAAGGGTATTTTCCCACTCAAGCTATGTGTATACAATGTTGTACACATTTTAGGAAAATAAGTAAGAAAAAGTCATATATAATAAGCAGGGTGGGCTGTTCTCACAAGGAATATATAACAATACATAGAACTATCTAAAATTTATTCAGAAAAAATATTTGTATGAGTCGGGTGTTGGTGGAGCATGCCTTTAATCCCAGCATCCCGGAGGCAGAAGCAGGTGGATCTCTGTGAGTTCAAGGCCAGCCTGGTCTACAGAATGAGTTCCAGAACAGCCTCCAAAATAATACAGAGAAACCCTGTCTTGAAAACAAAAAACAAAAACAAACAAACAAAAGATATTTGTTCCAATTACACCAATTTAATTTTGGGCTATTTTTTCCAAAAAGTATTTTTAAGCAAATTGAGTCTAAATCAGTATACTGATCCTTTTAGGATCACACAAAATGACCGCCTCTGTCTCACACTCAAGCACACAAACACAAAGGCCTTCATTAATTCAAACCTTATTAATTTGACTCTAGCAAGTTAACATTCTAAGGAAGATCTATAGATAGGATATAACAAGCAAAAGATGAAATGAGTCTTTCAGAGAATTGTGGGCAAAATAATGTATCAATTGCGCTGAGCAAGTAAGCAAATCATCTCATCTTTCTACAAATGCTTATTGGTATCCAAACCCATTCTTGGAGAATATAGCTGCAGTTATTTAAATGCTGAGGAAGGTTTGCTCACCTACACACACACACTCCGGGGCTGGGCTGTGAAGACCTTTGTCTACAGGAAACCAACGCCTCAGGTGGCAGCTCAGCCCTGAGCATTTCGGGTACTGACCAAGTGCAGAGTACGTAATGGTTTACTGCATCCTCTACAGCTGAGCATCACTTTGCAACAGAGCTGAGGGAGGCTCCAGTTAAGGTGATTAATTGTGCAAAGGCATAGAGTGTTCCGGAGGAGCCGAGCTACTCACTGACTCAGCACTGAACGCAAGAACAGGGGCTCATCTGAAGGGATTGTTTTAAAGATGCAATACCCGCGGGTTTTAAGTTTTTCCTTAAATTTACTTTAACTGACACAAAATGTAGAGACTTATGAGCTATAACAAGATGTTGCCATAACAAGCTATATCTTATGTAGCAAATACACCTAGGGGAAAAAAAACACCTGTCTCATCAAAGATTTATCCTCTCCTTAAACTTTTGAAATCAAGGTGTGCTTCTATAGACAAAGACCATCAAATGTTTCTCCACATTCCTTTATCTGTATCTCCAGTCTTGCCCCAAAAGTACATTTTACAATGTGATAAGGCTTATTGATGAATTGCCATTGACAATTATAAAAATGTTTACAAATTTTGCAACAAACACTTAGGAGTTCATATATATATATATATATATATATATATATGTATATATATATATATATATACAACTAGCAAGTTCTTTATGAGGCACACAGCATCAAGTTGTTTTCACTAAGCAATTTCCACAGCTAATATGTTTTCATTTGGTGTGTATCTTTTAAAAGTATGCAATCACAAAGTTGACATTATTCTTTAAAAACGGGTTAAAAGAGCAACTTAGAAAAATTTAGATAAATAGCAAGCAGTAAGGGATGAGATGCCAGAGTCTAAAGCCATGCTTGTAAATGGATTAACTTAGTTCAGGGGCCTAGAGAGCTGTCTGATTCATTTCAGTTATTACCTCTCCTGAAAGAGAAGCTTTGGGGTAAGTGTCAGCACATGGAGAGGAAATAGTTTGCTTTTATAGTGATCATTTCTGCCTTGGACCTGATAGAAAGCAGGAGAAAAAAAAGCTCATCATTTACATAAACTTTTTTCCGCTTGCTGAGTGAAAATGAGTTAATAGGGGAAAATCAATAATTCATGTCTGGTCACTTCTTTAAAATGACCTTCCAAAAACACTATAGTCCATGAGCTGCCTCCTTCTCCCCTCCTGGCTCTCCTTTTGTCTATTTCCAGCATCCTCTTTACAAGTGTCTAAGAAGTAAGAAATATAAGAAAGATATTCATCCTTCAAGAGTACAAGGCTCCTTTGATCAAGTGTTCTTGTCCTGATCATAACACGAGTATTATTTAATGCGGGCATAAAGGACAATGGTGTTGGGGCACTATTAGCAGGAACCAGAAGCTTGTTGGAAGATGTAAACTTTTCATAAATGCATGTTTCCACTTATTTTGAACAAAGTTTTGAATTATTTATATACCACTCAAATTGCTTATCTAGAATGATCTAGGGTGCTGCTTCTGTTACCCTCATATGGCTAGTATAATAATCCCAACAACATGCAAACAGTTTCCTCGCTCACGCTCTTTGATCTCTGCTCCATCAATCACCATTGTCCAGCAGACTTAGGATCTGAGACGGAAGCCATGCTCATTATATGGTAGAATCCTCACTGGCAGTTGAAGTGACTCTCTGACCTGTATCCATTCCAACTAGCTGTGCATGCTAGTATAAAGCAAAGCCTAAACCCTCCCACCTTTGCCTTTCTCATGAGTTTTGTTCCATCTAGCTCAGAGTAAGGATTCACGTGGAAGCTGTAACTCTAATTTTGTCAAATTCTGCATCTTTTGATAAGGCTTTCTAATTGTCAGTCCATTTAAAACAAAACATACTAAGTATTCTTCAGTATATAGTGCACAACCCCAAAATTTGACTGGCAACATCTTCTACTCCTGCTTTGCCTGTGTGAGAAAAACTCTCACCCTCACTGACATTCCACTGTCACTTTTCAAGACAGTGAAGGAACTTAAGAATATAACAATGGAAACTCCAGACTCTAGTAAGTTAAAATATTTGGATTCACATATCTATTCCTCATTGCACTTCATTACGAACACGTTTTACTATGTTTTCTACTCAAACAAATTTTCCTATTGTTCTTAACTGTACACGCCACTTGTCATTCCTTTATAGACTTCAAGTTTCTCATTGAACTAAATGTTCAACAAACTGTAAAGAGAAATTTATTAAATTACTATTTGAGGATGTGGAATTCAAACTAATGTAAACATTTAAAGCATAGTGTTATATAGATCTTTTAACCATTGAAAATACTCCCTAGATATAAGAAAAGTATAGCTTGGATTTTATGCTACTTTTATATAACAGATAATTTTTTTGAAACAACAGACTTCTCCTTGTAATTGGCTGTATATTAAAGTCCAGGAAATTGGAGTCTCAGGATTTCCTAAATTTTCTTTCTCTCCAGGAGATTCCGCAGGCAGGACGTTCGGCACGGCAATGCTGCACAGCAGTGCTTTGGACAACAGTTTGCTGGTAATCCTTAGAAAACTGGATTGTTATGATTTACCTAATGTATGATGAAGATGGACTGCACATTTCTTTAACTGAGTCACTTCCTGGAACACTGTCCCTGTTGTGTCTGTTTTTCTCACATATATTTAAAATCAGATGTATGGTAATTGACAGAACTAGCAAAATTGGCTTCAGATACCACCACTAACACTATCTGATATCAGACATAAGGTTGAGGAAGGTTAGGACCAGAAAGCAATATTTTACCAGTGGTTGGTTGCAGTGATTCCCAGGACCTACCACTTCATCTCAAATTTATTTGTTTCCTTGTTCTTGTTTTGTTTTTGTTTTTTGAGGCAAGGTTTCTCTATGTAGATCTAGAACTCCCTCTGTAGACCAGGCTGGCCTTGGGCTCACAGAGATCTGCCTGACTCTGCCTTCAGAGTGCTGGGATTAAAAGCGTGTGCTACCATCGCCTGTCTCAAATTTATTTTTTTACTGTGTATGATGTAACTTAAATCATCTCACCTACTAAGGTTTAGAACAAATAATAACCGTTTCTTCTGCTACAGCAGAATAATTTTAGAACTGATATTAGTTATCTTCAAATTTAGTTAAGGGACTCCAGTTACTTAACAAGAGAAAGTATGGTCTTAATCTTAGGAAGTTTAGAGATAAATTTTCAAAGCAGTGGTGGGGGGTGGGGGTGGGGGCAGTAGGGAGGTGGGGACGGGGAGGTGGAAATCCTGGGAAAATCAGATGGGGTGCCCATGCCTTGCCCCTGTCGTATCAGAGAACATTGCCACTGACTTGGTCACTGTACTCACTGCCTGTATTTTGGAGCCAAGTTCCCAGATGCCTCTTTCTATCCCACTTCATCATCTGCTTGCCGGTTTAGATCCCAAGTTTTCATACGCCATTCTAAATAATTCATTTAAACGACTAAGCAGAAATTAGCAACCAGGAAAGAGTTGTTTACATTGATGCCGGACCTGAATATGCTTAAAAGAAAGAAACATTTGGCAATAAAAATTCCAGGCTCGAAGCTGATGCTGTTGCCTCTCTGTTGTAGGAGACGTTTTGGACAGGACTGAGGAGAGGTTGGCGTATGGCATAGAGAGCAACAGTACTCTACTGGAGTGCACGCCGCGGTCCTTACAGGCAAAAGTCGTCTGGTTTGTTCAGAAAGGACATGAAGCAAGAAAAGAAGAGGTAACTCAGGGCTACATGTGCACACTTGGTGTCTCACCTAGAGCGCACAAACAGAAAATAGGTGAATCTGGTGTCTAAAATGAAACCACGCTGAGCTAAATGTTGTACAATTTCTAAAACATAAAACACCCAAACATGGTGATGTGGGCTTGAAATCCAAACGCTGGGGAGGGGGAGGCCGGTAAATCTCTGGGGTTTGGGATCCAGCTAGCCTAGCCTGCTAGCCAGTCTTTAGGCTAGTAAAGGTACCTGTTCCAAAACATACCATGAAGAGTTGCTAAGACATCAAGGTTTTTGTCCACCCTACATATGTACTGGTTCCAGTGTGCGTGTTGACACACATACGCACCCAATTTTTTAAAAATCAATTTTCCTGTTCAAGTATGTTTCATCTACATATAAAATTTTATAATATAAACATATTTATAAACCTATTGGCTACATATGAATTGATATTTTGAATTATGGACATTGATATGTCATGTATTGCCTGCTGAAAATACAGCTTCATTACATGGGTCATGGCAAAAATCTTAAACCACGTCCACCAAGGTAGCATCTTTGAGAAATAGAAAAGTTATTAACATATAAGAATAACAGTGGCATCAATATTAATAAAGCCTTAAATCAAACACAAGACACTGACATAGGGTTGTAATTCAAAAGGAACAAAGGCAAGTCTTAACACTCTCCCCATTTTGAGTAGATTTGGAGATTGTTTTTCTGAAGTCACTTAAGGGTTGAGGGCGATGGCTTTGCTACTTTGAGAGAGGGGGAGAGGGGCAGCATTAGAGCACATTTGGAAAGGCCTGGAATATGGTGATGTATTATTTATGATTTATTAAAACTTGCCTGAGGTTCAACAAGCAAAGCCAGCCTCAAGCTATAGAGATCAGGCAGTGGTGGTACACACCTCTAATCCCAGGACTCAGGAGACAAAGGCAGAAGGATCTCTGTGAGTTCAAGGCCACCCTGGGATACTCGAGATTGAATCAGCATAAAAGCGCTAGAGAGGTAAAAAGAGATGGAAGCAGGGTCTTCATTTGTGAGGCTCAGGATTCTCCAGCCACATTGAGGAGAGCATAGCAGTCTGGGATTGCAGTCTGAGGTTTGCTAGAGCCAGGATCGCCTTTAAGTCTGAGGTAGAGGTAAGAGCAAGTGACCAGCTGTTTTTGCTTTTCCGATGTTCAGCTTGAGGCTTGAACCTCAATATCTGTCTCTGGGTCTTTCATTTATTGTGGCACACTGGAGGCCATTAAAGGAATGGGAAGAAGACGAGGGAGCAGGCTTTAGGAAGGGAACTCTTGGATGCATAATAAAGATTCCAATTCCATTTTCACAAGTGGAACTATAAAGTGGCAAGAACATATTCATAGTAGTGGGAAGATCTTGGGGATGATCGTACAGATGGCTTTTGCTAAAAAGGGAAGTTTTCAAGTTGGGTAAGTTTTGGATGCCTAGAGCTCCGCCTTGTACACAGAGAAATGGAAGTGCATGTCTGATAGATGGTCAGTAGAAATGACTGCTTCATTTTTTTCCACTGGAGATCAAATCTGTGACTGAATTAAAAATTAACAAATTTCCCTCAAAGTATTTCTTTTTAGATTTGGTGAAACTAAAATTGTGACATGTTTACCCTGTAATCACAAAACACACTGGATAGATGATAAAATTTATGAATCCTGGGCCCTTGAATTTAACAAATTAGATAACAAAACTTGTACAATTTCAAGCCGGACAGAGTTCCAGCACTGAAAGTAGAAAGTGCACATAGATCTGCCCCTAATCAAGAAGTTGTTTCCAATTGATAACTACTGGCAACGGGAAAAATCCGTTTTCTCCATTAGTGTGCTACTGGGTTTATCAACCTAGGCATGCCCCATGTCCCAGGGTTGTTGACCAACACAAAAGAAAATCAAGGCTTCTTTTTGTTTGTTTTGTTTAACTTTTATTTTTTGATTTACTGTTTTGAAACAAGATTTCTCTATATCCCTAGCTGCTCTGGAACTCACTCTGTAGACCAGGCTGGACTAGAATTCAGAGACCGCCTGCTTCTGCCTCCTAAAGCTTAGGGACAATATGGCAGTTTATCAGGAAAGCAAAGCTTGCCGAAGTTTTCATGGCAGTGTAACAGCACGTACACAGGCAGAGCTGGTGTGGCATACCACATTCAGTTAAACTCTTTATTTGTTGCAAATATGTTTCTACTTCTCAGATATGAGATGAAGTAGCTTTTAAATTCCATTGTAACACATGGGAGGAGGGGACCTGGGAATAGTCCACAGTTCCTACAGTCAAAGGGCTTCAGGAGACAGAAGTAATTCTTTCACCAGTAGATTTCTTCACTCAGGGAGCTCTGCTTCTCATTCTGAACTCACTGCAACCCACCTCATTTGGAAGTCCTGGAGCCTCCACCAGTGTTCAGCTCTGAGCTGCCTTCCCACTTGGCTGCCTACCTTCTTGCCCTCTGCGTCCTGATTTCCCTGACTGACACAGCTACCGATGTATGCAATTTTGTATTTACTCTTTGTATGAAAATCATGGCACAGTTGGATAATTAATGGTATTAATACAGACAGAAATATATGCATTTAATTATCCACAAACTAAAACAAAACTGCTGACTTCATCAGAGGCAAATGTATATATTCTATACTGAGAGCAGAATGACTCAGAAAGTTCTGAGTTCTGTTAACAATTATTTTTCGCTCATTATCATTTCTATGTCTCTTTTACTTTGAGATGTAGAGTAATCATATTGCCACTTGTAGGCCATAATGAAGGATGCTTAATTTACTTACCAAATTCTTAGCTCCTTGGAGGTTGCTGTGTACAGTGCTCTAGGCAATAACAGTCAAGGTTTATTCTTTACTTCATAAACTGTGTCAGGTCATAGGGTATAAACCTTTCCCTTCTTTTTTAACTGAAATACTTAATTTTAGGAATTCTGCCTTTTCCAGGTGTCTGTATATACCTACTACACTGAGTCTTGTGCTGTTACCCACAAATGGCATGCTCATATGAATAAAATTGTTTTCCTGAATTGCCATGCAGCATCTAAAATCTCATTTGTCTGCCTTCTAAACTCTGGGGACCAGAAGTTCTCTCAACTATACATCTTAGAGTTTCCTGTTTCCTTAAATACACCATGTGGAAACAATCTCTACACATTTTGTTAGATCTTTAAATATTTATTAAAATATGGAATTCTTTGTACTTCATAGAACTTTTCCATTTTAATAGTTGCTATAAGCATATTAAATATTCAGTGAATAAGTTAAATATGGTGGTTGCTAGATGTATCATTGTCCTATATTAAGGACAGGAACCCAAGATTTCTTGTGATAGAAGTTGTTCCTTATTGTAAACCTACTGTGCATGGGACTATGCTTGATGTCTTTCTAGTTTTTGCTAGATCTCTCAGGTACTGGACATGATAATTGTCTTTTTACATACAGAAAGAAAAGTAGAGAGGGTTATAACTCATACACAGCCAGTGACATACCCAGTGTTTAAACTCAAGAATCCCTGATCCGATGTTAGTTTATAGCCATCTGTCATCTCAGTATCAAGGACTGTATAGTCTATTACAACCATTCTGAAAACATAGCTTATAATCAAAGTAATTGAAACCCAGGATGTGTAATAACTCACACCTAATAAAATAAACTACTAAATGTTCTGTGAAATGACAAAATCTTCTGAAAGCAGAATATAAATACACTTTAAAATGCCTGGGGTAAAGAGCAAGGGAAGACGGCTCGTAGCAGGAGGTCAGACACTTGATGTCTGTCAGTGAAATCCCTGTGAACACTTATGTGATTGGTTCAGCTTCAGTAAGGAAGCCATTTTTCTTCATGTATAATTTGAACTTGTCCTAATTTGAACTTGCCCCAATCTAAGCTCTGATGGGTTTTCATTCATGTCACTTCCAAGCTTCTACTCTCTGTCTTTAGACAAAAAAGGAAGAATCGTGATAGATGGTTCATGATTTAATAAATCCTGCTGGGGACCAGAATGCAAAGCTAATCACACTAGACAGATGTAGAAGCTGGTCAGTGGTGGCACAAACCTTTAATCCCAGGACTCAGGAGACAGAGGCAGATAGATCTCTGTGAGTTCAAGACCACCCTAGACTACAGGAGAGTGAATCAGTCTAAAAGAAAAACAGAGCTCACACCTTTAATCCCAGCACTAGAGAGTATGTTAGGAAAATCAAAGAGTCTCATGGGAGATTCAGTTTCCAGTCACAGGGAAGACAGGATCTCCAATTCAGCCTTGGTAGAGGTAAGATCTACTGACTGGCTCCTTTGCTTCTCTGATCTTCAGGCAAACTTTATTAAGTCATAAGCAATATATCACCACAAGGGGGCTCCCGTGTTACTATAAAATTGATGTATCCCCTGAGGCTGTGTGTTTTTCACTATCCTGAGCATTTATTTCTATTAATATTTTTACCCTCTGCAGTAGTCTGGTGTGAGCCCTTGTAGGTAAAGAAACTGACGCACACAGAGATGGAGTCCTTGTATAAGAGCACAAGGGCTGTGAAGTTACTCTCTTGCAGTACAGTCTGGTATCAGTTGGAGAGGAAATGGGGCAGGAGACAGTGCTGCCCATCTTTGCACTCCTTATCTTAAGGAACAATTAAAAACGAATTGGAGCTCAAGTTATGAACAAAGGAAAAATGTACATTTTAGAGAGAATTAGTTGACAGATTCCAGACTCCCAAGGCTAGGCTCACAACTAAAAATATAAGAAAATAAATAGTGCTTATAGTTATCATTCCCTCAGTGTTTGTTGTGTGCCCTGTGCTGATCTGAGGGCTTTACACACAGTAACTGACATAAAATTTCCATATTTCTCCAAGAAAGTCAGTATTGCTATATACATTATGGAGATGAAATTAAGTTGTCAGCAATTTTAGAATAGAATAACTTATGTAATTAGAGACAGAAATGTCAGAATGGGATTTGGTAAGACCTAAGAAAAGAATATGGTAATCAGAAACATCATTTGCAAAATTTAGAAAACACACACTCAATTTCTAACAAGAATAGTATAGTAGGATAGCTACGGAAGAAGCTGGCAAGCAGTAGGGTAAAGGACACAGTCAGTGCAGAGGGCTCTACCAAAGGCTAAGAGAGAGGGAGGAACTGGGAGACAGGGTAACCATGAGTTTTAGTTTGTTTCATTTGAAATACCGGACTTGGCTCTGTTTATAGTTAAAAGGAGGCATCCAGAGGCAAGTGTAATGTGCAGCTAACTTAGAAGAAAGGTAAGTAATATGTGTGAAAGAACCTGATTCCAGAGTGAAGAGACAGGCTGGATTCTGAAATAGCCAAGACTGGGCTGCTGAGGCATCTCCACCATAAAGGCTAGGCTCCCATTCTAAAAGACAGAAGCAGAGATGTCTTGTCCTCTGGTTGGGGGACAAACAATGGTTGATTTCAGTGGGTAGTGTGACTTCATCCACAGATGAAGGCTTGCTGTTCCAACGGTCTGCTGTCATTGATTAAATGTGGTGGGCACAAATGTTTTTGCATACTATTTTCATTTAAAATGACAGATCAAGCTTTTCATGAAGAGGATGCAAATTGTTACCTTCTTAAGGGTGAAAAGGAGGCTTCTATAAGCAATCTAAGTCACCACTATCCCTTAGTTTACTGATTCTTAATTTCTATAATTTTACATTCTTGAATGTATAAAGGACCCAAAATATTTACAAAACTTCAGTCTTAACATCATTAGGGAGAAAAATGTATTTCTTGTTAAAATATTTGGTTGTAGAATTGAAATATTTTCTGTCTCTGAAATGTATAAACATTATATTTTAAAACTCAATAAGTGGGAAATATTTTAACATTTAACATTTAGCATTATTTGCTAAGATTTATATAGCTATTAATTTAGTGATAGTGACAACCAAGACCATAATTCATAAGGAAGAAACTACTGACTACATAGCTCTTTATGGAAAAATGTTCTGGTCCTAGATTTAAAGGCTTGATGAAAACCTGATATATTCAAACCTTACCAAACAAGTATCATTGTGAATGGTACCCTTGTATTATTAAGAAAAAAGACCCATTAGAAAAAACCATGCCCTCGCCATAATGAATTCTCACTAGGACTAAACAACAGTGTGAACAACTTGTTTGAAGTATAATCTTGTGGATTTTGTTCTTTACTCATGAAATGTGCTAATGATAATATAAGGAGATTGGCTTTTAGGAGTGAGTTGAAGTGCAATAACTTTCTTTCCAGGAAGTCTGGGGACACCTGAAGGTGTATGGCATAAAGCCCTGTCATTCCAGTGTGGTAGATGCAGGAGAGCAAGCTCCAGCTCTGTAAGATCAATGCAAGAGTTCGTCCAATTCTCTCTTTCAATGACCATAGATGAAGCATTTCTCCACTCTTCTCACTGATCTTATCTTTGTGAACTTTCATTTTTTTGAAACAGTTTTTTATTATATATTTAAGTTAGAAACAAGCTTGCTTCCCATGTCAGTCCCAGCTCCCCCCATCTCCTCCACGCCTGCTCCTCCCTACAAACAACCGCAGCACCCACCCAATCCCCACTCCATTCCCCAGGGAGGGTAAGGCCCTCCATGGGGCATCTCTAGAGTCTATCATTTCATTCCAGGGAGGGCTCAGACCCTCCCCCAAGGTGAACTTTCATTTTAAAGGGAAATACATGTTAGCATGTTTTAAAAATAGTCTGATTTTAATATAGCTTATTGTGAACATTGTGTCAGCTTTAAATAATGGACAAATGTGTCTATTTATGATGGAAATTTCAAGAGAAAGCAAAAAATGACAATAGCCCCAAATCTGGAATTGCACCTTATTCCTAATATTGTTTTAAAACCATCCCCAAAGTTATCATTTTTAAATGTGCTTTTGGCCCAACTACTAAGCCATACAAATTCATCAAAGTCACTTCAATCCCACTGAGAAATGTAATAGTTATGATTAACCCAGTAGTCAGCCACCTCTTCCAATTGTGTTAACATTTTATTGTTTCTGTATTGACTGTATACAGTAAGACCTGCAAAATGACTGTTCCTCTAAACACATGGACACAATTGCCACCTTTATATTGAGTTTTGTCATATAAAATAGAAATCATTACAGAGTGAGACTCAATTTTAAGTCTACCATCTTGTTTGCTACATGACACATTCTGACCTTCGCTAGTGCTAACCAAGGACAAGAACTGTAAGGGATCTATGACTCCCAGTAAGTCCATACTTACATCTTTACACACACTCACAGAATACATGGAGTTTTCATCCACACCAGTGTTCTTTGTTTTTATTGTTTACACAACACAAAGTGCATGAACTATTGCCTCATTTGAAACATCTGTTTAGTAATTTTGATGTTTCCTTTTTGGCACATTAAAAATGTTCATCATTTAAAAACTAATAACGTTTTCAGTCAGTAAACATTCAGAACTTCAGTTTCAATGGAAAAGAAAACTTCATAATATCAAATGTCTAAACGCTTTTCTAATTCAGAGATAATTACTTGTTTAGCTTGATAACTTTGATGAAATGGTAAAAGAACCACACAGTTTCTGTACAATGAATGGAAAATGGATTCTGTTGAGAATACAAACTGACCTAGAGTTTTGGATAAATCTCTTTTCAGTAAATGATCTAAGATAGCACTGAGAATCCTTGGGCATGAACCATATCATCCTGTATCTATGAAATCAGGTACATATATGTGTGATGTGATATATTATTTATGATTTGCTGAAACTTACCCAAGGATACAGAATGCAAAGCTAGCCACAAGCCACAGAGCCAGGCATCTTTAATCCCAGCAGTCATACTAGCAAGCCATAGAGCCAGGACTCAAAAGACAGGCAGATGGATCTCTGTTATCTCAATGCCAAACTGAGCTGCACAAAATAGTGTGAGCAGAAACAGTTGGGATCACAGACCTTTACTCCCAGGATCTGAGAGGTATAAAAGAAGAAGCAAAGTCAGTTTTAGATTATTAGCTTCAAGTCCAGAGGTAGAGGTAAAAGCCAGCGGCTAGCTGCTTTTCTGATCTTCAGACAAGCTTTAATAAATCATAAATAATATATCAACACATAAGTGTGTCATCTCCCTCTAACATCAGTGTGTTTGAGGCTTTTAATGAAAGCAGCTACCATGGTCATGCAGTAAGCCCTCTTCACACACGTGAACAGCAAAGCATGGCCATGCAGCAAGCCCTCTGCACACAAACATGAACAGCAAAGTGTGCCAATTCCCTTCATTTTCCAACTGCTCTGTTCTAGAATGTGGCCCACATGGTCTAGAAAAGTAAACCTGTGTGGAGAAAAGCCAGCAGAGAGCTGCGCACTGGAGCATGTAGTCTGATCTCCACAGAACTGCTTCTGTTGAACAGCACTTGGACATTTCATCTGCAGATGCACTGAGATAATGGCTTTAAAGAAATCCATGTGTTTTATTTCATGGTTTTCTGACATTTATGAGATAAAGGAAGATTTCTGCGGGACACACTACCAAGAAAGATAGAATTGCGCAAGGAGTTTTATTTTCTTACCACTTTTTAATTTTAAAAATGATCATTTTTCATTGATTTTTGCTTCTGTTAGATAACCTGCTTAACTATTGACAAATTTCTGTGATTTTTCTACAAAATTCCTCATGTTTGGTTTTATAGTTCCTGAACTACTTTCTCAACAGTCATATGATCTTTCCAAGATATTCGTGGAAATGATTGAAAGGAGTCCAATTCTGCATTTGCATAATATACAGCTACATAATGTTGTGGGCATGTGTGATCTGTAAAAGTAAAAGTATTGTTGCATGTGTCTTATTCTTATTTCTTCTAAAACTGCACCATAGTTTACACAGTATCCTTGCTATGATATATCTCTCTTTCATTCTGGTGGAGAGTTAGCTTCCTACAAGTGCATAGTCACTATAAACTCTATTTAATAACAGTCACTTCTGCAAATAACCCCGATAGAGCCAAGCGTGAGTTTCTGCATGGCAGTCTGTCAGCATTGTTTATTTCTGTGACTATTGCCAGCTTGTTCTCAGAATTTCTGCACCATATGCATTCCAGAGCAGTGAGGGTTCCTGATTCCACAGTCTCACCAATACTTGAAATGGTCTGTTTCTCTAATATTTGTCTCTCTTCTGACATAATGTGGTGTCTTTAAAATGTGCAATTCTTTCTCTTTGTTTCCTGAGTTTAAGGTTTTTTTGAGACAGGCGTTTGCTGTGTAGCCTGGCTATCCTGGTACTCATTCTGTATACCATGATGGCCTTGTTCTCAGAGATCCTCTTGCAGTTGCCTCCTGAGTGTTGGGATTAAAGGCATCTTTCATGCCAGGTTCAAAGTGTGGATTTCTAAAGCCACAAGTAAGGTTAAAGGTGAACTTGAGCACTTAGGAAACACTTGAGTTTCTCCAGTTTCTGTGAATTTTCTCAAGATTTGTCCTTATGTAGGCTTGGTTTGTTTGCATGTTCTAGTCAGGTATCAAGTCTAATATTGATGTCTCATGTTTCCTCTTTACATGTTGGAGTTTTTAAATTTGGCACCATCATTATTTTTAGTTGAATTTTCTTTGGGCTGCCAGCTCACAAATAATAACACAGAGACTTCTTATTAGTTATGAAACCCTGGCCTTCCTTAGCTTAGGCTTGTCCCACTAGCTCTTTTAACTAAAGTTAACCAACTTTATTTTAATCCACATTCTGTCACATGGCTCATTGCCTCACCTTCTGTACTACTCATGCTGCTTCCTTGGTATCTGGCTGGTGACTCCATCCATGTCACCTTGTCGTCTCTCCTGCACCTAGATCCATCTCTTACTTCCTTTTTCTTTGCCTAGAAATCCCGCCTATACTTCCTGACTAGCTATTAGCCATTCAGCTCTTTATTATACCAATCGCAGTAGCATATTCTCTCACAGTGTACAAATATCCCATAATTATCATCACCGTCCCGTGTGTGTGTGTGTGTGTGTGTATGTGTAGTGTGAGTGTGCATGTGTGTATGTGTGTGTGTGCATGCACACATTTCATGGTGTATGATGTGTATGTGTGAGTGAGGCCATGTATGTATTGGTCAGAGGACAAACTTTGAGAGTCATTTCTCTCCTTCTTCCTTGGGTCGCAGCAATCAAACTAAGAACATCAGTCTTGCATGGCAATAAATTTTATTCTCTCAGCCATTTTGCCTATCCTGGATGTTTTAAATATGCTGCTCATTCAGATTTGAATTCTTAATCCTGATGATTCTCAGTGTCTTCTTATGTTAGTCAAAACTCTCCCTTTTCACATTTCTTACCTGTGTGGTATTAACCTTCCACAGAGAAGACAATAAGCAGTTTACTCACGAGTTAGTGACCATCTCAGTCATATATCGGCATATAGTAAAATATGATTTAGTAAAAGAAAAGTTTACTTTTATTTTTCCAGATGTCTTTGTCTGTTAATCAGTCAATGTTTATGTCAAACACAGGTCAGATAAATAAAGTAATAGGCTGTTGGTGTTTATTTTTGACTAAATTAATTTTGTATTCTGCATCAAGCCAATTGAAGGCCCATGTCTGTCCCTTTCCAATGTGAAGCATGGAACCATATAGTACACATGAAAGTCACTATTCCTCCTGACCAACTCAAAGATTTGCAGTTCTTGGCTCAGTTATCCTTTTTGATATTATGGCACATCCTGAATCAATCTTTATAGTGAAGAATAATAAAACCATGTTCAGTAAGAAACTCTGTTTATATAAATTTCCCAGGAGAACATTTGATAGAATTATGATTTATGTACCATCTTCTTGACCACAGAAATCTGGACTGCAAACATAGAAAAAGCACAGCCCTGTGAAAACAATCCTGTAATCAAGACTTGATGTTAGAGGTACCCAGCTTAACTAACGTAGAAGGATTAAATCATGGGAGCAGTGCAAATATACTTTTCTAAGTGGTTTTATTTTTAGGTGTCCATCACCCATAGAAGGCACATTCAATTTTAATGTCATCTAACCTACATAATATATACTGGGACTTAGAATGACCCTTTTGCATGAGGATAAATTGTGAATTCACTGTAATGAAGAAGAGAAATACAGGTCTTTCACTTGTTTGGTAGCGTTACCCCAAGGTATTTATGTTGTTTGTGGCAATTGTAAAGGGTGATGTTTCTCTGATTTCTTTCTCAGCTCTTTTATCATCTGTATATAGTAGGCCTACTGATTTTTTTGAGCTGCTCTTGTATCCTGCCACTTTGCTGAAAGTATTTATCAGCTGGAGGAGTTCCCTGGTAGAGTTTTTTTGGATCACTTATGTGAACTATCATATCGTCTGCAAATAGTGAGAGTTTGACCTCTTTCTTTCCAGTTTATATCCCCTTGATCTCCTTTTGTTGTCGTATGGCTCCAGCTAGAACTTCAAGTACAATATTGAAGATGCATGGAGAGAGTAGACAGCCTTGTCTTATTCCTGATTTTAGCAGTATCCCGCTGAGTTTCTGTCCATTTAGTTTGATATTGGCTGTTGGTTTGCTGTATATAGCTTTTATTATGATTAGGTATGTTCCTGTTAACCTGGATCTCTCCAAGACCTTTATCATGAAGAGTTGTTGGATTTTGTCAAAGGCTTTTTCAGCATCTAGTGAGATTATCATGTGATTTTTGTTTCTCAGCTTGTTTATATGGTGGATTACATTGATGGATTTTCGTATGTTGAACCATCCCTACATCCCTGGGATGAAAACTACTTGATCGTGGTGAATGATTGTTTTGATGTGCTAATGGATCTGATTTGCCAGTATTTTTGAGTGTTTTTGCATCAATGTTCATGAGGGATATTGGTCTGAAGCTCTCTTTCTTAGTTGTATCTTTTTTTTTGTCCTTTCAATCTGTATCTTTTTTTTTTTATTTTCCATTTTAAATTTAGATAAGAAACAAGGTTGCTTCACAAGTCGGTTCGAGGTCCCTCTCCCTTTCCCTCCCCTCCTCCCGTGCCCTCCCCCATCCCCCCCCCGTTATCCCCTCATTCCCCCAGGGTGAGGCCCTCCATGGGGGTGTCCATAGTCTGTCATTTCATATAGGGCAGGGCCTAGACCCTTCCCCAAGAGTTCAGGGTGAGAGTGCACCTCACATTGTTCTATGGGAGTCCAGAGTCCGTGTGTATACTTGGGATGGGTACTGATCTGCTGTCCAAGGCTCAATAGATTACCTAGGCCTCCTCACTGACACCCAGATTCAGGGGGTCTTGATCAGTCCCATGCTGGATTCCCAGGCTGATGCCTGGGATTCAAGAGTTAACCTTTGTCTGGTCAGCTGTTTCTGGGGGTTAAACCAGCCCAGGCTTAATCCCTTTGATCATCAGTCCTCCCTCTCTGATACTGGCTTTCCTGAGTTCAGCACAGTACTTAACCAAGGGAGTCTGCCTCCTCTTCGATCAGCCACTAAATAAAGTTTTTGTTTCCCAGACTCTCTGGCCATAGGATTGTAGGCTGGCACTCCCCAGATCTATGTCTAAAATCCATATATGAGAGAGTACATGCCATGTTTCTCTTTTTGTGACTGGGTTACCTCACTCAGGATGGTTTCTTCTAGTGTCATCCATTTGCCTGTGAATCTCATGATTCCATTATTTTTTTCTGCTGAATAGTACTCCATTGTGTAGATGTACCACATTTTCTCTATCCACTCTTCGGGTGAGGGACATCTAGGTTGCTTCCAAGTTCTGGCTATTACAAATAAAGCTGCTATGAACATAGTGGAACAGACATCTCTGTTATATGAATGGGCATCTTTTGGATATATGCCTAAGAGTGCAGTTGCTGGGTCTTGTGGTAGGTTTATTCCCATTTTTCTGAGGAATCTCCATACTGCTTTCCAAAGTGGCTGAACCAGTTGGCACTCCCACCAGCAATGGAGGAGTGTCCCCCTTTCACCACATCCTCTCCAGCATAAATTGTCATTGGTGTTTTTGATTTTAGCCATTCTGACAGGAGTGAGATGGTATCTCAGAGTTGTTTTGATTTGCATTTCCCGGATGGCTAAGGATGTTGAGCACTTTCTCAAGTGCCTCTCAGCCATTTTAGTCTCCTCTATTGAAAACTCTCTATTTAGTTCTGCAGCCCACTTCTTAATTGGGTCCTTTGCTGTTTTGGAGACTTGCTTCTTGAGTTCTTTGTAAATTTTGGAGATCAACCCTCTGTCAGATGTGGGATTAGTGAATATTTTTTCCCATTCTGTGGGCTGCCTTTTTGTCTTGCTGACTGTGTCCTTTGCCTTACAGTAGCTTCTCAGTTTCAGTAGGTCCCATTTATTAATTGTTGATCTCACTGTCTGTGCTACTGGTGTTATGTTCTGGAAGCAGTCTCCTGTACCGATTCGTTCAAGGGTACCACCCACTTTCTCTTCTAAGAGGTTCAGTGTGGCTGGATTTATGTTGAGGTCTTTGATCCATTTGGACTTAAGTTTTGTGCATGGCGATAAACATGGATCGATCCGCATTCTTCTACATGCCAGTCTCCAATTATGCCAGCACCATTTGTTGAAGATGCTTTCTTTATTCCATTGTATATTTTTAGCTTCTTTGTCAAAGATCAGATGTTCGTACGTGTGTGGGTTAATACCCGGATTTTCAATTCGATTCCATTGGTCTGCCTGTCTATTTTTGTGCCAATACCAAGCTGTTTTCAGGACTATAGCTCTATAATAGAGCTTGAGGTCAGGGATAGTGATGCCTCCGGACGTTGCCTTGTTGAACAGGGTTGTTTTGGCTATCCTGGGTCTTTTGTTTTTCCATACAAAATTGATTATTGTTCTTTCAAGGTCTGTGAAGAATTGTGCTGGGATTTTAATGGGGATTGCATTGAATGTGTAGATTGCTTTTGGCAGGATTGCCATTTTTACTACATTGATCCTACCTATCCAAGAGCATGGGAGATCTTTCCATTTTCTGAGGGCTTCTTTAATTTCTTTCTTTAAAGATTCAAAGTTCTTACGATACAGGTCTTTCACTTGTTTGGTTAGCGTTACCCCAAGGTATTTTATGTTGTTCGTGGCAATTGTAAAGGGTGATGTTTCTCTGATTTCTCTTTCAGCCCTTTTATCATCTGTATATAGTAGGGCTACTGACTTTCTTGAGTTGATCTTGTAACCTGCCACTTTGCTGAAGGTGTTAATCAGCTGTAAGAGTTCCCTGGTAGAGTTCTTTGGGTCATTGATGTAAACTATCATATCGTCTGCAAACAGTGAAAGTTTGACTTCTTCCTTCCCAATTTGTATCCCCTTGATCCCCCTTTGTTGTCATATGGCAATAGCTAGAACTTCAAGTACCATGTTGAAAAGGTATGGAGAGAGTGGACAGCCTTGTTTTGTTCCTGATTTTAGAGGAATTGCGTTGAGTTTCTGTCCATTTAGTTTGATGCTGGCTGTTGGTTTACTGTATATGGCTTTTATTATGTTTAAGTATGTCCCTGTTATCCCAGATCTCTCCAAGACCTTTATCATGATGGGGTGTTGGATTTTGTCAAAGGCTTTTTCAGCATCTAGTGAGATGATCATGTGATTTTTGTTTTTCAGCTTGTTTATATGGTGGATTACGTTGATGGATTTTCGTATGTTAAACCATCCCTGCATCCCTGGGATGAAACCTACTTGATCGTGGTGAATGATTGTTTTGATGTGTTCTGGGATCCGATTTGCCAGTATTTTATTGAGTATTTTTGCATCAATGTTCATGAGGGATATTGGTCTGAAGTTCTCTTTCTTGGTTGTATCTTTGTGTGGCTTGGGGATCAAGGTTATTAAAGCCTCATAGAAAGAGTTTGGCAAAGACCATTCTGCTTCTTTTGTGTGGAACACTTTGAGAAGAATTGGTATAAGCTGCTCTTTGAATTTGTGGTAGAATTCTGCACTGAGGCCATCTGGACCTGGACTTTTTTTGGTTGGGAGACTTTTGATGACAGCTTCTATTTCCATAGGGGTTATAGGTCTATTTAAATTGCTTATCTGTTCTTGATTTAGTTTTGGCAAATGATAACTGTCCAGGAAGTCATCCATTTCCTTTAAATTTTCGAATTTTGTGGAGTACAGGTTTTCAAAGTATGACCTAATGATTCTCTGGATTTCCTCAGAGTCTGTTGTTATGTCCCCCTTTTCATTTCTGATTTTGTTAATTTGCGTGTTCACTCTCTGCTGTTTGGTAAGTTTGGACAAAGGTTTGTCTATCTTGTTGATTTTCTCAAAGAACCAACTCTTCGTTGCATTGATTCTTTGTATTGTTTCCCTGGTTTCTACTTTGTTGATTTCAGCCCTCAATTTGATTATTTCCTGGCGTCTACTCCTCCTGGGGGAGTTTGCTTCTTTGTGTTCTAGAGCTTTTAGCTGTGATGTTAATTCTCTGGTATAAATGTTTTCCTGTTTCTTCATGTGAGCACTTAGTGCTATGAACTTCCCCCGTAGCACTGCTTTCAAAGTGTCCCGTAGGTTTGGGTATGTTGTGTCTTCATTCTCATTGAATTCGAGGAAGTCTTTAATTTCTTTTTTATTTCCTCTATGACCCAGGGATGGTGCAGTTGAGCATTATTCAATTTCCATGAGTTTGTAGGTTTTCTGCAATTTGTGTTGTTGTTGAATTCTAATTTTAAAGCATGGTGGTCTGATAAGATGCAAGGAGTTATTCCAATTTTTTTGTAGCTGCTGAGGTTTGATATGTTGCCAAGTATGTGGTCGATTTTTGAGAAGGTTCCATGTGGTGGTGAGAAGAAGGTATATTCTTTTTTATGTGGATGAAATGTTCTATAGATATCTGTTAATCCCAGTTGGGTCATTACTTCTATTAGACCCTTTGCTTCTTTGTTGAGTTTCTGTCTGGTATTCTTGTCTAGTGGTGAGAGTGGTGTGTTGAAATCTCCCACTATAACTGTGTGGGGCTTTAGATGAGATTTAAGTTCTAATAATGTTTCTTTAACGAATGTGGATGCCTTTGTATTGGGGGCATAGATGTTCAGGATAAACACTTCATCTTGGTGGGTTTCACCTGTGATGAGTATGTAATGACCTCCTTCATCTCTTTTGATTGATTTTATTTTAAAGTCTAGTTTGTTAGATATTAGGATTGCTACCCCTGCTTGTTTCTTGGGTCCATTTGATTGAAAAATTTTTTCCCAACCTTTAACTCTCAAGTAATGTCTGTCTTTGAGGGTGAGGTGTGTTTCTTGTATGCAGCAGAAGGAAGGGTTCTGTCTTCGAATCCATTCTGCTAGTCTGTGTCTTTTTATGGTTGAGTTAAGGCCGTTAATATTGAGGGATATTAATGACCATTGATTGCTCATCCTTCTTCAATTTGCAATGGTTGTTGTTGGTGGAATTATGGGTGGAATTTCACCCCTTTGTTCTTTTGGCTGTTGGTAGAGAGGGATTCTCTAATGCTTATGTTTTTCTGGTTGTAGTTAGCTTCCTTGGGTTGGAGTTTTCCTTCCAAAATTTTCTGTAGGGCTGGGTTAGTGGACACATATTGGTTGAATCTAGTTTTGTCATGGAATATCTTGTTTTCTCCGTCTATAGTGATTGAGAGCTTTGCCGGGTATAGTAGTCTGGGCTGGCATCCATGGTCTCTTAGTGTAGGTAGAATATCTATCCAGGACCTTCTGGCTTTCAGAGTTTCCATGGAGAAATCAGGTGTAATTCTGATAGGTCTGCCTTTATATGTTACTTGACCGTTTTCCTTAGCTGCTCTTAATATTCTTTTCTTTATTCTGTATGTTTGGGGTCTTGATTATTATGTGGCGAGGGGATTTTTTTGTGGTCCACTCTATTTGGTGTTCTGTAGGCTTCTTGTACCTTCATTGGCATGTCTTTCTTAAGGTTGGGAAAGTTTTCTTCTATGATTTTGTTGAATATGCCTTCTGCCCCTTTGAGGTGGATTTCTTCTCCTTCTTCTATACCTATTATTCTTAGGTTTGGTCTTTTCATGGTGTCCCATAATTCCTGGATGTTTTGTGTTAAGGATTTGTTGGATTTAAGGTTTTCTTTGGTTGATAAATCCATTTCTCCTAATGTATCTTCAACACTTGAGATTCTCTCTTCCATCTCTTCTATTCTGTTGGTAATGGTTGTATTGGTAGTGCCTGACTGTTTGTCCAGCTTTTCTATTTTCTGCCTTTCTTCAGATTGTGTTTTTTTAGTGTCTCTATTTCAGTTTTCAACCCTTGCAGCGTTTGCATTGCTTCTTGCAATTTTCTGTTTATCTGTTCGTCCGTTTGTTGCCTTTTATGAATATTTTGGTTTGTTCTTTCTTCCATTTCTTGCATTTTTTGGTTTGCTTTTTGTTCCATTTCTTGGATTTTGTGCTTTGTTTCTTCTTCCATTTCCTGCCTTTTTTGGTTTGTTTCTTCCTCCATTTTTTTCATTTTTTGCTTTGTTTTTTCTACCATTTCTTGCATTTTTTGCTTTGTTTCTTCTTCCATTTCCTGCCTTTTTTGGTATGTTTCTTCTTCTAATTCTTGCATTTTTTGCTTTGCTTTTTCTTCCATTTCTTGCATTTTTTGCTTCATTTCTTCTTCCATTTCGTGCCTTTTTTGGTTTGTTTTTCTTCCAATTCTTGCATTTTTGGTTTGTTTTTCTTCCATTTCTTGCATTTTTTGGTTTGTTTTTTCTTCCATTTTTTGAGGGATTTTCCAATATCCTCTTTTAGGGCCTCTATCATTTTCATGAAAGTGCTTTTAAGGTCGTTCTCTTCTGCTTCCTTCGCGTTAGAATATTGGGGTCTTGCTGGTGTGGAGTCTCTAGAATCTGGCGGTGTCATATTTGTTTTTCTGTTGCTGACTGTGTTTTTGTATTGTCTCTTTCCCATCTCTTCTTCTAGTGGGTGCAGAAAGAGCCCCTTCCTGGTCTGGGGACCAGAGTTCCCTTTTGGTGGGTGCTAGTAAGTCCAGTAATCTGGTGGTTCTTCTATACCTTGTCCAAATGCTGGTCCGTGGGTGAGAAGAAGAACAGGAATCTGGGGCGCTTAGCCTCCTACCTGGTCCCCTGGACCCTATGCTGGGTCCTGTTGTACCTGATCCGGAACAGCTACTCCCCTGGTCTCCCTGGGTCCTGTAGTTTCCTGGTCTCTTTGGTGGGAGAGAAGATCTGGAGTCTGGGGTGCTTGGCTCCGCCGGGATTGGGAGCTCTGTGCAGCTCCCAGTTGATCTGCAGGCTCTGGAACACAGGCCGGGAAGCTGGCCTGTTTACCTGATGCTCCCGCTGGGATTGGGAGCTCTGTGCAGTTCCCAGGTGATCTGCAGGCTCTGGAACACAGGCCGGGAGGCCGGCCTGTTTACCTGATGCTGCCGCAGGAACAGCTGCTTCCCTGTATTCCCAGCCTGCTCTCGTTTCCTGGTCTCGTTGGTGGGAGAGAAGATCTGGAGTCTGGGGTGCTTGGTTCCCGCCAGGATTGGGAGCTCTGTGCAGTTCCCAGGCGATCTGCAGGCTCTGGAACACAGGCTGGGAAGCTGGCCTGTTTACCTGATGCTCCCACCGGGATTGGGAGCTCTGTGCAGTTCCCAGGCGATCTGCAGGCTCTGGAACACAGGCCGGGAAGC
The DNA here is from genome assembly GCF_017639785.1 of Mesocricetus auratus. Classification (NCBI taxonomy): domain Eukaryota; kingdom Metazoa; phylum Chordata; class Mammalia; order Rodentia; family Cricetidae; genus Mesocricetus; species Mesocricetus auratus. Next base: position 63,665 of record NW_024429258.1, on the reverse strand, counting down.
CGGCCTGTTTACCTGATGATGCCAGAGGGACAGCTACTTCCCTGTGCTCCCAGCATTCTCTAGTTTCCTGGACTCGTTGGTGGGAGAGAAGATCTGGAGTCTGGGGTGCTTGGCTCCCGCCGGGATTGGGAGCTCTGTGCAGTTCCCAGGCGATCTGCAGGCTCTGGAACACAGGCCGGGAAGCTGGCCTGTTTACCTGGTGCTCCCGCCGGGATTGGGAGCTCTGTGCAGTTCCCAGGCGATCTGCAGGCTCTGGAACACAGGCCGGGAAGCTGGCCTGTTTACCTGGTGCTCCCGCCGGGATTGGGAGCTCTGTGCAGTTCCCAGGCGATCTGCAGGCTCTGGAACACAGGCCGGGAAGCTGGCCTGTTTACCTGATGCTCCCACCGGGATTGGGAGCTCTGTGCAGTTCCCAGGCGATCTGCAGGCTCTGGAACACAGGCCGGGAAGCTGGCCTGTTTACCTGGTGCTCCCGCCGGGATTGGGAGCTCTGTGCAGTTCCCAGGCGATCTGCAGGCTCTGGAACACAGGCCGGGAAGCTGGCCTGTTTACCTGGTGCTCCCGCCGGGATTGGGAGCTCTGTGCAGTTCCCAGGCGATCTGCAGGCTCTGGAACACAGGCCGGGAAGCTGGCCTGTTTACCTGATGATGCCAGAGGGACAGCTACTTCCCTGTGCTCCCAGCCTTCTCTAGTTTCCTGGACTTGTTGGTGGGAGATAAGATCTGGAGTCTGGGGTGCTTGGCTCCCACCGGGATTGGGAGCTCTGTGCAGTTCCCAGTTGATCTGCAGGCTCTGGAACACAGGCCTGGAAGCTGGCCTGTTTACCTGATGCTCCCACCGGGATTGGGAGCTCTGTGCAGTTCCCAGGCGATCTGCAGGCTCTGGAACACAGGCCGGGAAGCTGGCCTGTTTACCTGATGCTCCAGCCGGGATTGGGAGCTCTGTGCAGTTCCCAGGCGATCTGCAGCCTCTGGAACACAGGCCTGGAAGCTGGCCTGTTTACCTGGTGCTCCTGCCGGGATTGGGAGCTCTGTGCAGTTCACAGGCGATCTGCAGGCTCTGGAACACAGGCCGGGAAGCTGGCCTGTTTACCTGATGCTCCCGCCGGGAATGGGAGCTCTGTGCAGTTCCCAGTTGATCTGCAGGCTCTGGAACACAGGCCGGGAAGCTGGCCTGTTTACCTGGTGCTCCTGCCGGGATTGGGAGCTCTGTGCAGTTCACAGGCGATCTGCAGGCTCTGGAACACAGGCCGGGAAGCTGGCCTGTTTACCTGGTGCTCCCGCCGGGATTGGGAGCTCTGTGCAGTTCCCAGGCGATCTGCAGGCTCTGTCTTAGTTGTATCTTTATGTGGCTTGGGTATCAATAGTTATTGAAGCCTTGTAGAAAAGTTTGGCAAAGACCCTCCTGCTTCTATTGCGTGAAATACTTTGGTATAAGCTGTTCTTGAATTTCTGGTAGAATTCTGCACTGAGGCCATCTGGACCTGGACTTTTTTTGGCTGGGAGCCTTTTGATGGCTGCTTCTATTTCCATGGAGGTTATAGGTCTATTTAAATTGTGTATCTGTTCTTGATTTTAATTTTGTCAAGTGATAGCTATCCAGAAAATTTTTCGTTTCCTTTAAATTTTTGAATTTTGTGGAGTACAGGTTTTCAAAGTATAACCTGATTATTCTCTGGATTTCCACAGTGTCCGTTGTTATGTTCCCCCTTTTATTTCTGATTTTGTTAATTTGCATGTTCACACTCTGGGTTTGTTAAGTTTGGATAAAGGTTTGTCTATCTTGTTGATTTTCTCAAAGAACCGACTCTTTGTTGCATTGATTCTTTGTATTGTTTTCCTGGATTCTACTTTATTGATTTCAGCCTTCAGTTTGATTATTTCCTGGTGTCTACTCCTCCTGGGTGAGTTTGCTTCTTTGTGTTCTAGAGCTTTTAACTGTGATGTTAGTTCTCTAGTGTAAAATATTCTAATATGATTGAAAAAATTACAAATGAAATACTTGAAATCTACATACCCTTAAAATTATTATTTAATGCAATGACTTTTTCATTGAAATAATTGTCTGCATAAGATAATGAATATGTGTGTGTGTGTGTGCAACTTCTGCCTGTTGCACTGTATGTCATGTAATAATTTAATATCCCAACACTCAACTCAAAAGATTCTAATATTTTTTCTGAATCTCACTGCATAGGGATGCTGTTTGGGCTCACTGGACTGGGATGCGTCATTGGTCTACTGAACCCATCTTTGCGTTTCTTAGCATCTGGGCAGTTTTGAGAATGGTTTAGGCTGTGTGATGATCACAAATACCATCTCTCACTTCATCTCCCACATGATAGAAAACGCAGCTTCTCAGTCAGCATCTGCTATTGAATGACAAGCGCAGTAGCATGGAAAAGTGACTGACCTCCAGAAACGCCCCAGTTCCCTGACCCTCATGTCAGAAACACTGTTTCATGCTCGTCACCCAGGCAATTCATGTCTGCTTGTGCAAGCAATACACATCTAAGTAAATTCACAGTTCAGGATCAAAGAGAAGCTCCAAAGAAGGGGATATTAGTATTAGTTTGTTATTGGAAAGAGGAAAGATGCTACAGGAAACTACTGTAGTGTATGTGCATATGACATTCAAGTGTTCAAATGTAGAGAGGAAATGAGGAGGTAAAATGATAGGAAGAAAGGAGAGATGTGTGGCAGGACAAGGTGGGGGCCCATGGCATGTAAAGTTTATCTGAGGTATAAAATTCCATCTGTCTGTCACAATGAAATGTTACCAGACATAGAACATCCTCCTAGAAAGTGAAGAGAGCAGGAGCCACACACGCAGTCAAGGAGAATCAGATAGAAAGGATGGAAAAAGGATACGTGGGGACGTCTGCTGTGAGACACTGTCAGAGAGATAAGTGTGGGGTCTAACACTGCAACTAAGACCGTGAGGACAAAGCATGTGCTTCTGGGTCACCACTGAAGAAATGGAGATAAGGGTTAGTGATGAGATGTCTATAAGTATAGATAAGTAGATGATAGACAGATAGATTGATAGATAGTTTGAGATATAGATATACATATTCATCAGTAGAGGGTAGGAGTGCTGGAATGAAGAGAAACAGGGAGGAAGACTATATATATGGAGCCTTTTTTGTCTCAACTGTTTCTTTCTGAAGCTTCTAACTTGCTACACATGGCTAGAAAACATTGCCAAATAGAAGCCTCAGAACTTAAAATTTCCTTAAGTATGCAGGGTGCAATTTCTGATTAGTGTACTAACACCATGTTGTTGTTCCATGAGTGGGCCAGTTTTTACTCTGGAGTCATATGTCTTCTGCCATGCCACTCTGGTCAAGGCTGGGAAGAACAGGGACCAGTAGCACCTCTAGGACCTTCTAGTGGGTTACATATAGTCATGATGACTGTGACCAGAGCCTCTGCAACTCGTTTGAATCTACAAAGGTGAAAACAGCTTTTGGTTTGGTATTATCACAGGGAAGTCTTCAGGTATGATCTGAATTGCCCATCTACCATTATAGTAAAATCACAGACATCACAAAACACCTATGTTTGCCTTACCTGGGAGCATCCATATACGTAAGACAGAGGTAACTATGGACAACACTGTGTAACTCCACACAATCTTCACAGCTGTCTTTCAGGTCCCTAGATTATTCCCACCTTTTGGGAGAAAAGTAAGGCAGAAAATAAGCATAAGAGCCTTCAGCCTTTGACATAGTGACCACACCAGTATTTAAAGCTAGTTCTGCCTAATATCAAATAAAATACTCATTAAGTACAGGCGTTGATGACTGAGTATCAGCTAAACATTGAAAGCCTTCCTGTGGCTTTCTTCTCTGAATTACATATGTATCTATTTATAGAAATAATATGTATAATCAAATATGTCCAGAGCATAAAGAGGAGTTATTTGGTCACTAAACATATCCTAAAACTTACCCTCAACTGAAGATTCCTTTACAGTGGAATTTGGATTGCTGTTAATAGTTAATAGACAGTCTTACAGGAATGCCATATTGTTCACTGAACTATTTAGTGGATGGTTTAGAAGCCACGACCAGTGAAAGAATCCCAGCATTTAGACAGAGAGCCCTGCCGAATATTCGACCATGATGATGGGACCTGGGAGGTATTACTGGCTGTGTGTGTTCAAACAGACTTGTTTAAAAAAAAAAAAAGGATTTTTTCACTCCATTTTAGTGTCCACTGCTATATTGATATGGATTGTTTTCCTCTTGTTGAATTAGATTCATTAGGGTGAAAGCTCTCTCATGCGCTAGGCTCTTTACTGTATTGGTGTAAATGACCTGAATGTCACTGATTCAGATGTATCTTCCGATGTAAATCAGTGCAGGATGCATACACAGCACTCGTTTAGCTACTTAGCACAGTTGTGCACCGTCCTACCTGCATGGCGTGATCATGACAGGGAGAAAAAGAGTAATGGGAAGGGACACGGGTTGACGTTTTCTGAACTGCACAGTACTCCCTTGCCACTTGTTTTCGGTTTTGGTTTTTCAGGTGAAGACAGACGACAGAGTGGTGAAGATGGACCTGGGTTTGCTCTTCCTCCGAGTGCGCAGTTCAGATGCTGGGACCTATTTCTGCCAGACGGTAGAGCACAGCTTTGTCCACACCGTGCGCAAAATCACGCTGGAGGTAGTGGAAGAGCAGAGAGTGGAGGGGATGTTTCTGAAGGACCACGGGGAGGGAAAACACAACAGGACACCCTGCCCGCCCCTGAGCAGTCTGCCGCAGGGCACGAAACCCTGGTACAAGGAGTTCCTGCAGCTGATTGGCTACAGCAACTTCCAGCGAGTAGAAGAATACTGCGAAAAGGTGTGGTGTACGGATAAGAAGAGGAAAAAGCTTAAAATGTCTCCCTCCAAGTGGAAGTACGCCAACCCCCAGGAAAAGAGGCTCCGCTCCAAACCCGAGCACTTCCGTCTGCCCCGGCACGCGCTGGACTCCTGAGGGCGCCCTCTGCCGGCTGCCGAGGGACCGCGCATGGGAACCTTTAAAGGGAAGAGAAAGAAGAGTGACAGCATGCAAAGTCCTTCCATCCTTCAGACAGGGGGAAGGTGTCTTAAGTTATTCCGCATACTCATCTTACTGCACAAACCGCTCACAGAACTAGGACTTAAACGAGTGTGTTGCTTAAAAGGCTTCACTTTGTGTTTGTCAACACATGACCGTGGCTGCAATTTTGAGTTCGAGCTGCTTTTCAGGGAAATTATTTCACCATTGGAATATTTAATATAATTATAATATTAAAGGAAAAGTTATAGATTTTCATAATCATGAAAAATGTAAAACTTTAATGCTTCTGGAGTTTTCCTTGAAACCATAAGGTAAAATGCACAGAAGATCAGATACTTTAGGACATTCGTGAACTTTCTGTTCAGTCTCTGAGTTATTTTTAGGCCATGAGTTTTAAGTAGTTGTGATTGCTATAAAGCAACTGTAAAAGTAACCTGTTACATGCCGTTCTGAGGCTCGTTCCTTCCATGAGACTATCATTAAACTGTATTAAATATTTCTATTTTACAAACAAGACAAATCGTTTAAATTTCACTGCAGTGTGGAAGGAAGATATCCTCTCAGAAAGATATTTTCAAATGTCAAAACAAGAAAGTAGAATTGAATCAAAAGGTCTGTGCTGCCCTCCTGTGGGAGAAGAAGGCATAGTCGCTTATAGAGCTTTTTTTTTCACAATTACCCCGCAAATTTGAAAAATTGTATGAGCAGATACATCTAGTTCATTTTCAGAAAACGCAATTAAGAAGAAGAACCATAATGCTTACATCATGGTTTAATGTGGAAATAATATGCTTGTAGATAATACATGACTTCACAATACACTGAAGATGTAGCAGCATTCAAGCTTTTAAAACGTAAAAGGCACACTTGTTGTCAGCCCTTCCCTGAGACCTGAGATCCTCTGGAAGCGTGCTTTCCTGTACAGAAATCATCAAAGCGTTTTCCTCTTGTTTTTCTATCCACAAAAATTGCTTCTTGGGCTCATCTGACTACTGAAATATCCATTGTATTTGTCTTATAAATATTACCAAGATTTATATTTTTCAGAATGTTTATTTCTTGAAATCTTTCTTTGTATTTTAGAGTTAGCAGCTACCTTTCTAAAATATGAGATTTATGATACTTTTACTTAAATAAGAGTAAAGCAAGTGCAGTGTACATAAAACACTAAAGAACAGCTACTCACACATTACATTTAAATATTTATGTCTGCTATCTCAGTATGCCATATCATTAAGAATATATAGTGTTGAAACTTCTAATGGCTTTCTTTTTCACCTAAGAAGAGTATTACTCATACAATGTACACAAATACTCTACAGAGATTTTTTGAGGTGATATATTGTTTATGATCTAATAAAGTTTGCCAGGAGATCAGAAGGCAAAGCTAGCCACAGCCATAGAGACCAGGCAGTGGTGTCACACACTTTTAATCCCAGAACTCAGGAGACAGAGGCAGATGGATCTCTCTAAGTTCAAGGACACCCAGGGCTACATGAGAGTGAATCAGTCTAACAGAGAAACAGGGATCACACCTTTAGTCCCAGGACTTGAGAAGTATATAAGACAGGATCAGAGTCTCAGAGCTGGCATTCATTCTCCAGCCACATTGAGGACAGGAAGGATTTTCATGTGCAAAGGGCTGAGGATTCATGGAGTCAGGATATCCCGTCCCACCTCCAAGTCTGAGGTAGAGTTAAGAGCTGGCTGCTTTGCTTATCTGATCTTCATGCAAACTTTAATAGATCATAAACAATATATCACCACAGTTTTTAAAGTCCAGAATTTCTAAAACATTTAAAACATATAAAGAGAAAATTCACATCCTGTGTAAAGGCCACATGTTGTTGACACTGAAATCCACTGGGGGTCACTGTTGTCCACCAATAGTAACTGAAAAAAAAGTTTGCATTGGAAAGTTAAAATACTGTATTTCAGGAACACAAGAAGTTTGGGGAGGGAAATTGGGAATTACAACCATAAACACATCTCACTAATTCCTAAGGAGCATATGTGTCCAGAATATTTCAAGTAAACAGACAAATCCACGTGTGAAATTTTGAAACAATTCTTCCTCTAAGCATATTAAAGATAAGGGAAGATTTTCCCCTTTGCTCCATGTTAAATATTAAAACTAAGTATGTTTATATGTATTATATTCCTGTATTATACATGCTCCTACACACCTGTTTACTGTAGCAGCTTAAGACAACTAGTAACGGCGGGAGAGAGAGAGAGAGAGAGAGAGAGAGAGAGAGAGAGAGAGAGAGAGAGAGAGAGAGAGAGAGAGAGAGAGAGAGAGAGAGAGGACTAGAGAGCAGTTTCCAAGGATACAGCAGATATAACACTGTCCTCTCTGGTCCTCTCTGCTTCTGACCACCCTTGCTCGTAGATGCCTGAGTAGTGTTAAGAAAAATCACCTACCCTTTCCAATGTTCAAGCCAACCGAATACAAATCTGCTAACTGTTTTTGAAAATCTAAGGGCTGCCATAAGCATTGACAGCCTTTTGTTGGCTCAGAGTTTAGGACTCAGAAAGATTCTCCTTTGAAAAGAATTCCATTGAAAGAAATAGTGGCATGCCTACCTTGAACTCAGGCAAGGTATCAATATGACTCTCTAAAAGGTGACAAGAGCTCACCTTGAGCCACCAAGACATGGCCTTGACAAAGAAAATGTGTCCTCAAAATACACAGCTCACCTAGAATTCTAATTCCCTGTCCTTGTTCCATAGGGCCTTTGTGTGGCCAGTCTCCTGCTTCTCCAGAGCCCGGGGTATCATAAAATGAGCTGCCCTCTCCCTCAACATAATGCTACCAACATAGCTACAGACACATCAGGAAGTCCACACTTAAAAGAGCCATGACTTTAGGAGCTGTCTCCATGCCTGATGTTCTGTGACGCTTGTTTTAATTAAATAATGAATATTTCAGGGAGAAAATTTCAATTTTGAGAAACAAGGAAGAAAAATAGAAATACATTCTAATTAACCCTGAGCAGGGATTAAAATTCTACTTTGGTTTTGTGTGTTTCAGTGAACAGAATCTATGGGATCTATACATTACAGTAAGTGGCTAACACTATACTAAATCAGTGGGATGTTTTTATTGGGTGTTTAACGATTGCTGTGGGATGTAGGGTTTTATAAATTTTCATAATAATTATGAATATTTGTATAATTTGTACAATATAGCAAATTATTTTGAAAGTTAGTCTTACACATGAGAGAAACAGCAGTTGTTGTCCTTAGAAATGGTATCTTTGACCTGTTAATCATCTGGGGTACTTAATGCCATGTATATTTTACATCCCAGGTAAATGCTACACATCTGTGATGAAAATGAGTCCTAGTTCCTTTTAAATATACTCCTCATTTTTCAGGCTAGTAATTGCTGATTTGACTCAGATACAAATGTTATATTATCCACAAACTCTCTTTTGCTTATAGCAGCATCATTGTAAGCAGGTATCTTGTTATCTTATTGTCTTGGGAGGACAACTTCACATATTGGCTTTCATTATATGTAAAACAGCTTAGCTCTGAGCTAGAGCATAATGCTGGAGTGTCTTTGTCTTGTGGTATCTCTTGTCTCTTTGGCAGGGTCTATACAGTATTACCGCAGTGTTTCTCTCCATTGATGGTAATCTCTCAGACTCATCATCACTTGGTGGTAGGCTACAGGGACCAGTGACTGTGTGTGTCCTTGACTGTCATGTAGATCCACCATCCTACAATACACAAAGTCTGTACTATTAAATGGAAGTCCTATCTGGTTCACCATAGATGAAAAGACAATAAATATTCTCCAAAATGTTAAGTGCTATCTGAGAAGTATTTTCTATCTTCCTTCCTTCCTTCCTTCCTTCCTTCCTTCCTTCCTTCCTTCCTTCCTGTATTCTAACCTCTCCCTTCCTCCCTTTCTCCATTCTTCCTTCTCCCCCTCCTTACTTTCAAACCTCTTTCCCTCCCTTCCTTTCTTTCCCAGATGAACATGTTTCTTTAATCTAGCCTGATGTGAACTGCAATCCCCAGCTGAATGCCTTTCTTTAAGTTAGAGTGCAATTCAATGTTCTTTCCGAGAAATTGCCATTTCTTCCAAGAAGGAAAAATATCATTAATCCCTCCTTATAGCCGCAGTGTTCATTTAGGCCATGTTAGATTTCTGTGTTTTTCAGGTGCGGCTCAGCCTCACATCAGCCTTCATAGTCAAGGTGCTTCATTATCATCCACTTTCCAACCTTCTATAACACTCTATCTATCGCCCACTCCTCAGAGACAGGATTCCATAGGAACCCTAGCACCAAGCAGAGACCAGCAACACAGCAGGGCAGATCTGTGCTGTGTCCTGAACCATTCCAGTTTAGGTGTAAGTTCAATGCACTCCTAACACTATGAAGATCCTTGCAGCTATGAAATGTAAGACAACCCTGACATTAGACTCATCAAACATAAATACCCTCTTACGGTGTGCCTGAAGTCTTGTCTCCAAGTCAACTCTCGATCGTGTCAAGATGACAATAAACATAACCATCATATCATGGTGGCTGAAATCATCTTGAACCAAAAGAAAAACAAACAACATCTAGAAAAAATACAGTATTTAATTCAAAACATACCATAAAACTAGAATCTACAAAATTGCATGACATTGTTATCGAAACAGTCACAACACAATACTTTATAATGGAGCACCATAGAGTTACAACAAAGCCCTTAGACTACTAATTTTCAACAAATGTGTGAACAACATACAGTCTTTTAAATAAATGTTGTAAATGTTTGGTATCCATATGCCAAAGCATGAAGGTAGACACCATTTCTTGGGTTTTGGGTGCAGAGCATGGGGTCTTATGTAGCCCAGGCTGGTCTCCTTCATCTGTTTGTTTTCTCTTCGTTTTCTGGACACTCTTTAAGGGGTTTGCTTATTTCTTCTTCAAAACCTCTATCATCTTCATAAAGTTAGTTTTAAGGGCATTTTCTTGTGCTTCCACTATGTTGGAATATTCGGGGCTTGCAGTAGTGGGATAGCTGGGCTCTGGGGGTGACATACCGCCCTTGCTGTTGTTGATGGTGTTCTTATACTTACATATGGATTTGAAGTGATTACAGGTCTAGGGGACAATTTCTGGGTTTGTCTTTGTTGGGTGGGTATTTTCTTCCTTAGTTTCTGTTTCCTCTCTGGTCTGCTGGCTGGAGTGTCCTGTGACTGAGTGGAGATGGACTTCTGATGTCTTAGATGGGTTCTTGTTTAGCAGGGGCTGCCGCCAAGGTGGAAACTGGAGTTTTGATTATGTGCATGGCCTCTGATATGTCTGGGGGCTCTCTTGGATCCAGGATTCTGGCCTGGCTTCTGTGTAAGTGGCTTTTGTCTGGTTTTCAGGGAGTTGGTGTGGTTCTGGAGTTCAGGATGCTGGTCTGGCTTCTGGGGTTCAGGATACTGGTCTGGCCTCTGGTGGGGTAGGAGGCTTCCTCCAGAAGTGTGAACTGGGATATGGAGACAAGGAGAGGAGGTTTACATTGGGCAGGCACTGGCAAGGTGCAGAAGTGGTCTTACCTGGAGTCAGGGAGCTGGCCTGATCTCTGATGGGGTAGGAGGCTTTCACCAGAGTTGTAACAAGGATACAGTTACCCCAGTCTGGTATCAAAGTATTCATGAAATCCTGAACATCTGATTCTCTTTTCTCTACCTCCTAAGAGCCAAGATTATAGGCAACACAACTTCACAGTATATTTCCTGAAACTCAAGATTTTGTAAAATTAAGGGAGAATTTAATATAAATAACAAAGCATAAGCAACAGTTAAAACAATAAATATTTTATATTGATGATCACCTCATCCCCAGGTTGCTTATATTTTCCAAGCCTACTACATTTAAGGTTACAAAACAAACTAAAATGAGGTAGTTATTTTCACCCATCTGAGGAGGTAGTGAAAGAGGAAAGTAATGTTGTTTACAGACTCCAGATTCCAGGAAATAAGTTATACATTGACATTTGCACAAAAGAACAGGGACTGTCTGAGATCTCCGGTGTCCCCACATTGCTGCGTTCTTGTCCTCCAGACCACACATCCCTGGATTTATGTCATAGCTCCCCCTCCCTGTCCTTTTATCATGCTTCTATGCCATAGCTATGGCCTTCCTTTTAGAGCACAGACTGGATCTTGTCCCACTGCTCCCTAAGCCTATGAAATGGCTTCTGTGCTGTGGACTTAAAGCTCATATTCCTAAACTTGCTTTCGCCCTTTCTCCTGACTTAATGATACTTAGAGCTCAGGCCAGGCTTTATTCCCTTCCACATCTCTTTACCATCTTTATTTCTATTTCTTCTGTCTGCTTGGTTATCTTCCCAAACCTCACCATAAACCTTCCTACCCACCTGCTTTTCTTAGTGTTTCTATTGCTGGGAAGAGATGCCATGACCAAAGCAACTCAACCCTATGGATCACACTGAAACCTATGCTAAGAGGAAGAAAGTTCATAGCACTAAGTGCCCACATGAAGAAACTGGAGAATAGACACACTAGAGAATTAACAGAACACCTGAAAGCTCTAGAACAAAAAGAAGCAAACTCACCCCAGAGGAGTAGACAACAGGAAATAATCAAACTGAAAGCTGAAATCAATAAAGTAGAAACAAAACAATACAAAGAATCAATGTAACGAAGAGCTGGTTCTTTGAGACAATCAACAAGATAGATAACCGTTTATCCAACCTAACCAAAAGGCAAAGAGAGAACATGGAAATTAACAAAATCAGAAATGAAAAGTGGAAAATAACAACAGACACTAAGGAAATCCAGTGAATCGTCCGGTCATACTTTGAAAACCTGTAATTGAAATATTTAAAGGAAATGAATGATTTTCTGAATAGATAACACTTACCAAAATTAAATCAAGAAGAGGTAAGCAATTTAAATAGACCTATAACCCCTAATGAAATAGAAGCAGTCATCAAAAATCTTCCAACAACAAAAAGTTCAGGGCCAAATAACTCTAGGGCAGAATTCTATCAGAAATTCAAAGAAGAGCTAATACCAGTACTCTTCAAATTGTTCCACACAATAGAAACAGAAGGATCATGGTCAAACGATTTTTACCAGGCTATAATCACCTTGGTACCTAACCACACAAAGCCATAACTAAGATAGAGAACTACAGTTCAATCTCCCTATTGAACATTGATGCAAAAATACTTAATAAAATACTGGCAAATTGAAACCAAGAATACATTAGAAAAGTCATCCACCATGATCATGTAGGTTTCATCCCAGAGATATGGGAATGGTTCAACATGTGAAAGTACATCAATGTAATCCCCCATATAAACAAACTAAAAAAGAAAAACCCCATGATCATCTCACTAGATGCTGAAAAACCCCTTGACAAAATTCAACACCCTTTCATGATAAAGGACTTGGAAATATCAGGGATAACAGGAACATACCTGAACTATAAAAGCTGTATACAGCAAACCAACAGCCAACATCAAACTAAATGGAGAGAAACTCAACGTGATTCCTCTAAAATCAGGAATAAATCAAGGCTGTCCACTCTCTCCATATCTTTTCAATATTGTACTTGAAGTTCTTGCTAGAACAATAAGACAACAAAAGGAGATCAAGTGGATACAAATTGGAAAGGTAGAAGTCAAACTTTCACTATTTGTAGACAATATGTTAGTTTACATAAGTGACCCAAAGAATTCTACCAGGGAACTCCTACAGCTGATAAACACCTTCAGTGAATGGCAGGATACAAATTTAACTAAAAAATCAGTACCCTTACTGTATTGATACAATAAAGGGGCAGAGAAATAAATCAGAGAGACATTGCCCTTTACAATAGCCACAAACATCATAAAATATCTTGGGATAACTCTAACTAAATGGGTGAAAGGCCTACAAGAACTTTGAGTATTTAAAGAAAGAAATTAAAGAAGATACTAGAAAATGGAAAGACCTCCCATGCTCTTGGATAGGTAGGATCAATAGTAAAAATAGCAATCTTACCAAAAGCAATTTAGAGATTCATTGCAATTCCTATCAACATCCTAGCACAATTCTTAAGAGACCTTGAAAGGACAATTCTTAACCTTATATGTAAAAACAAAAGACCCCAGATATCCAAAACAACCCTTTACAATAAAGGAACTCAAGAAGCTAGTCACCAAAACACCAAATAATTCCACTAAAAAGTATGGTACAGAACTAAACAGGGAATTCTCAATAGAGGATTCTAAATGGCTGAAAGACATTTAAGGAAGTGCTCAAATTCCTTAGCCATCAGGGAAATGCAAATCAAAAACACCAATGACAGTTTATGCTGGAGAGGTTGTGGAGAAAGGGGAACACTCCTCCATTGCTGGTGGGAGTTCAAATTTGTACAGCCACTTGGAAATCAATATAGTGGTTTCTCCGGAAAATGGGAACCAGTCTACCTCAAGATCTAGAAATTCTACTCTTTGGCACATACACAAAGGATGCATATTCATATAACAAGAACATCTGTTCTACTATGTTCATAGCAGCATTTTTTTGTAATAGCCAGAACCTGGAAGCAACCTAGATGTCCCTCAACCAAAGAATGGATACAGAAAATGTGGTACATTTACACAATGGTGTACTACTCTGCGGGGAAAAAACAATGGAATCTTGAAGTTTGCAGGCAAATGGGTGGAACTAGATGAAACCATCCTAAGTGAGGTAATTCAGTCACAGAAAGACAAATATGGTATGTACTCACTAATATACAGATTCTGGACATAGTGAAAAGGCTTACCAGCCTACAATCCACACCTCCATAGAAGCTAGGAAACAAGGAGGACCATAAGTGAGACAGTGAAGCAGAAAGGGACAAGAGCACCTGAACAATTAGGGAGTATGGGTGAGGGAGGAAGGAGGTAGGAGAAAGAGCAGGGGAGAAGAGGAGGTGAGAAGAGAACATGAGGGACCAGGAAGATTGAGTGGGGCGAGGAATAGAGGAGAGCAAGAAAAGAGACACATCAATAGAGGGAGCCACTATAGATTTAAAGAGAAATCTGGCATTAGGGAATTATACAGAGATCCAGAAGGATGACTCCAACTAGGTCCCTAAGCAATAGACAAGAGGCTACCTTAAATGCCCATCCCCTATAATGAGAATGATGACTACCTTAAATGCCATCCTAGAGCCTTCATCCAGTAGCTGATGGAAACAGAAGCAGACACCCACAGCCAAGCACTGAGCCAAATTCCTGGAATACAGTTTCAGAGATGGAGGAATGAGGAACAAAGTGGTCAAGACCACGCTGGGAAAAGCCACAGAAACAGCTGACCTGAGCAAATGGGAACACATGGAACCCAGTCTGACAGCTGGAGAACCAACATAGGACCAAACCAGGCCCACTGAATGTGGGTGTCATTTAGGAGCACTGGGCAGTGTAGAGAGAAGCCTTTTTCTTTGAGAGGAGCCTTCCTTCCAGCCTGGTTCTAGAGCCGCATCAATCCCAAATAAACACACAGGAGGCTATATTAATTATGAAGCTGTTGGCCTTGCTTGTTTCTTACTGGCTAGCTCTGACTTAAGTAATTACCCAATAATTGTTAATCTAAGTATGTTTCTTACCGGAGAATAGTTCCGGGCTTCCTACCCCATGGCGTTACATGTTGACTCTCTTGTGTTTCTCCTTCCAAGAGTCCTTCTGGACTCCTAGTCCCTCCTATCTTGGTTCCTATTGGCCAGCAGTAATTTATTGACAAATAACAGGACTTCCCCAACAGGGCACTCTATGGGGCTTCTGGTAGTGGAATCAGGATGTATCCCTAGTCCACAAACGGATTTTGGGAGTTCATTTCCCATGGAGGGATACTCTCTCAGCTTAGATACACAGGGGAGGGCCTAGACCCTGCCCCAAATAACTTGACAGATTTTAATGATCCTTCATGGAAGGCCTCACCCTCCCTGGGGAGTGGATGAGGGATGGGATGTGTGGTCCTTGGGGAGTATGGGAGGATGGGAGGGAGAGGAAACTGGGATTGATATGTAAAATAAGATTGTTTCTAATTTAAATAAAATTTATATATAAAAATGAGGTGTTAATACTTGAAATAATGTGTTCAACCAAATAGTTATAAGTTTGGGAATTGGTTTTAAAGTTAGATAAGTTGACCTCACAGTTTACAGCCAATCTAAGACTGACTCCAGGGCAAACCCACAGATCCAGTATTTTCATTTAAGTGCTTATTCTATTAGTATACCTCCCCTTGTTGCCAGAGGGACATATGCCATTATTTAAAACCGAGAAGAAGCTATCACTATTTTAGTTGATATAGACAAAGATAATGAGAACTAGGTACTAAGAACTCTGAAAAAAGTTTTACATGGCAAAAATATGAAAGACTGAATGAACTTCATGTATGATGTAGGGTTTGAAGTCACCTATTTATGATCCATGGAAGAAGTGGGTCAGAGGAAAAACAAATATGAGCTTACTCTACGCAGAGAATAGAGGAAGGGCTTCAGAAATTCATGGAGGTGGGGAATAAGTATCACAATGCATAACAGCATGTGTGTATTGAGATGCCATGAAGAAACCCATTACTTTACCAAATCTAAAAATTAATAAAAACATGAATAATTTTAAACAATATGTACAAGAAAATATTGCTGAGCTGATTGTAAAAATATTTACAGAACCAAGATTTATAGAGCTCAGAGACGTCCAACACAGGGAAAGTCACCATGTCCGGTACTTGAAGCAATGAGGACTGAGAAAACATGTGAGCAGTTCAGTCTTAGAGCAGCAACTTAGCATGTGATCAGTCTTGAGTACAACTTGTGGCATCAAAGGGAAAACAACAACAAAATGATACCAAGGAGATGTGCTTTATTTTATTAAAGGAATGAAGACAAGCCACATAATGTTTTCAGTAAGAATGCTGGTGGTTTGATTGATGGGGAAACAGGCAAGAGTGTAGGGCAGAGATGATTAGGGCCTGACATGAGGTTGTAACAATGACATCCATGTAGAATCCATAGGATTTAGAGGTGACTGAATTTCAATATGATGTACAGGTAGAATAAAATACAACTCTGAAATTCTTGTTAAGGAAAATAGGCAAAATAGTAACAATAATATTCCCCAAAGAGAAGCAACTGGCACAAGCCGATTTAGCCAGGGAGGTAGAAACAGCATAGTATAATGATATAACATAGTCAGAGGATTAATTTTAATGTGAAAGAATAACAGATGCACATGTAATGATGAGGAATTGCCTGTCACTGTCTCAGCCCTGCAGCTGGGAAGCAACCCTATGAGTCATCCCTTTCCTTTCAGTCACTAGCTTTTAAAGAACTTAGCTACATATTTTATTTCAAAAGACACGCAGAATCTCTCTTTCCCTTTTTTCTCAGAAGTTATGAGTGCCTAAGTTGATGATTTCTCATTTGTGTACATATGAGGATGGATGACTATGCATTTTAATGACTTTGAGATGTGAAGTACATGTGTCATAAGCTTTGGTTTTGTTGTTGTCATACAAAGCCTTTAATTTCTTTTCTATTTTACTGATATTTAGGAGACCTGTCTCCAGCAGGTATCTATGTCAGGAAGTTGTGGGTTGTCCATTGGCTGATATCTATGGCCATGGATAAATACTACCCAAGGCCCCATAGATTACCTAGGCCTCCTCACTGACACCCACTTTCACGGGGTCTGACTCAGTCCCATGCTTTCCACACAGCCATCAGTCTGGGGTCCAAGATCTCCCCTTTTTCAGGTCAATGGTTTCTGTGGGTTAAACCAGCCCAGTCTTGACCCCTTTGCTCTTCAGTTCTCCCTTTCTGTCTCTGGGTTCCAGGAGTTCAGTTCAGTGTTTAGCTGTGTGTGTCTGCCTCTGCTTCTATCAGTCGCTGGATGAAGATTCTGTTTTCCAGACTTTCTGGCAGTGGGATTGTATGCCCCTGATTCATGTCTAAAAACTATATATGAGTGAGCACATGCCATGTTTCTCTTTTTGTGACTGGGCTACTTCACCCAGGATGGTTTCTTCCATTTACCTGCTAATTACAAGATTCCATTGCTTTGTTCCACTGAGTAGTTCTCAATTATGTAAATATACCACATTTTCTGTATCCCCTCTTCAGTTGAGGGGCATCTAGGTTGCTTTCAGGTTGTGACTATTACAAATAATTCTGCTATGAACATAGTGGAACAGACATCCTTGTTGTATGAATGTGCATCTTTTGGGTATATGCCTAAGAGTGGAATTGCTGGGTCTTGTGGTACACTGATTCCCATTTTCCTGAGGAATCTACATACGGATTTCCAAAGTGGCTGTATGAGTCAGCACTCCCACCAGCAGTGAAGGAGTGTTACCCTTTCTCCACATCCTCTCCAGCATAAACTGTCATTGGAGTTTTTGATTTTAGCCATTCTGACAGGAGTAAGATGGTATCACAGAGTTGTTTTGATTTGCATTTCAAGATGACTAGGGATGCTGATCACCTTCTTTTTTTCCTTCATGAGGAATGTTATCAGCCTTTCAAGGACAATGCAGGAAAAATATTTTTTCATATTTTTTATTTAACTTTTTACACATGTCACTCTCAGTTCCCTCTCCCTCCCCTCCTCCCTCACCACCAATCCTCCCAACCCCTCACCCCCACTCCATCCCCTTCTGCTTCCATGAAGGATTTTCAGAGTCTGTTACATCATCCCGGGAAGGACCTGGGTTCTTCTCCATGTGTCCAGGCTGAGACAGCAACCCTCGACGTGTTATGGATTCCCAGAGTCCCTCTGCATGCCAGGAATAAATACTGCTCTATTCTCCAAGGTCACACAGACTGCCAAGGCCTTCTCTCTCTCACCCAGGTTAGTGGGAGGGGTGTCTGGATCAGTCCCATGCTGGCCCCTCAGTCATCAGTCTGGGGTTCATGTGTTCCCCCTTGTTTAGGTCAGCTGCCTCTGTGGGTTTCCCCAGCCTGATCTTGATTCCTTTGGTCATCACTCCTCTTTGCAACTGAGTTCCAGGAGTTCAATCTGTTCACAGCTGTGGGTGTCTGCCTCTGCCTCCATCAGCCACTGGATGAGAGTTCTAGGATGGCATATAAGGCAGTCATCATTCACATTATTATGGGAGGGCATTTAAGGTAGGCTTAATGCTAGTTGGTGTCATTCTTGTAGAACTCACTAGTGCCAGATCTCTCTTCCAACTTATACTGGCTCCCTCTTTTATGGTATTTCCCATCCTTTTCTCCTCTGTTCTTACCCTGGCTCAACCTTCCTGCTCTCCCATGTCCTCCTCTCCCCTCCTCTTTTCTCTCTCTCTTTCTCCCATCTCCTTCTGCCCTCACTTTCTCTCCCCCCCAATCCAATTAGTAGATCTCATCCCATTACCCTTCTCCTGGTTACCAATCATATCTCTCTTAGGGTCCTCCCTGCACTCTCTGAGTGAGATTGTGGGCTGGCAATGCCTTGATCCATGTCTAAAATCCATATATGAGTGAGTATATATTTGTCTTTTTGTGACTGGGTTACCTTACTCAGGATGGTTTCTTCTAGTACCATCCATTTGCCTGCAAATTTCAAGATTCCATTTTTTTTCTGCTGAGTAGTTCTCCAATGTGTAGATGTACCACATTTTCTCATAATCTGAGGTTCCTGAGTTGAGCACCTTCTTAAGTGTCTCTCGGGCATTTTGAACTCATCTATTGAGAATTCTCTCTTTAGCTCTGTACCCCCACGTTTTGGTTGGATCCTTTGGTGTTTTGGAGACTTGCTTCTTGAGTTCTTTGTAAATTTTGGGGATCAGTCCTCTGTCAGATGTGGGGTTAGTGAATATTTTTTCTGAGTCACTTGATATCAAAAATCTGGTATCATTATAGGTAGGGTATATTTTCAATACTGGATAACCAGCTGTCTCAGGTTTTCTATGATACATAGAGACTTTTTCTGGGCTTGTAAAAATGATATCTTTTTATTCAGAAAATTAACAAGAGAATTAGCATAAATCAGCAGAGAACAAAGAACCTGAGGCATTATGATCTGTGAGATAATGAAAAAATTATTCTAGCTCTTTGAGCAAGAAAAGTTTCAGTAAAAAGACGTGATTAAGTAATGTCTTAGCTGGTGGGATAGTTATAGAAACATGTACATACATTAATGCATTTAATATTTTTACTACAAATGTTCTCATCACACCTACCAACAAATCAAATATCATACAGACTCATTTGCCAGTCTATCACGAGTAATGAAGTCAGATTATAATATAATCAAGATATGTAGTATCTGTTAAATGCTTGATACAAGGCAACAAGTCTGTTCAAAGTGCTTGAACTCTTAAGACTCTAGTCCTTTGCTACCGCTGCCAGGCCATTTCTGTATTTTTATCATAAATAGAAATATTGTTGAAAAATGAGAAGTAAAATAGAAAGACCTTGTTATGAGAAGCTTTCCTTGCTAGCCGCTTTGGTTTATCCCCCGCCAGCCGCCTGGGCTCTGCCGCATTGTAGTCCCCAAATAAACACACAGGAGGCTATATTAATTATGAAGCTGTTGGCCTTGCTTGTTTCTTACTGGCTAGCTCTGCTTTAGTAATTACCCCATAATTGTTAATCTAAGTATGTCTCTTACTGGAGAATAGTTCCGGGTTCCTACCCCATGGCGTTACATCTCGAACTCTCCTGTGTTTCTCCTTCCCAGAATCCTCCTGGACTCCTAGTCCCACCCATCTAGATTCCTATTGGCCAACAGTGCTTTATTAACAAATGTACAGGACTTCCCCCATCATCTCCTCTTTTCTGTTTAAACAAAAAGACAGGTCTTAACATTAACATAGTCAAATTATATATAACAGAACAGTTATCAAATAAGAACATAGTTACAATATTTTAGCAAGATTTAAAGAAAATATCATCCATCCCATCCTTGTGAGTCCAAAGTTCTATATGTATCTTTTATCATAACTAAGGAAAACTGTAAGTATAACTATCTATCTTCAACTCCATCAAAGACCACAGAAGGATAATATATAAACACTAGGATTGACAGGGATATCTTACTGCATGGACAGTCACCCAAAGTTCCTCTGTAATGTTGGGGCATCCATCTTCAGCCCATAGGCCGCTTCTCAGCAAAGCAGGAAATTTCAAACTGTCCATCTGCATTGGCAGTCTGTCAGTCATTTTTCTGTGTCCTACAGAAAGTCTGGTAGACTCTTCCATGAATCAGGAACCCTGTAAGACTGAGTTCAGCTGTCACTTTGCTGTGGGTCCTGCATGTCCAGATTATACAACAACAGTCAAGTAGTACAAGCAAGAGCAGTTTCTTCCCCAAATGGTTAATCTTGCCATGTTGAAAGCAAACTCCATAACGAGTTTCTTCGATGCCCATCTTCCTCTCAGACATAATTGGTGCTGCCAGGAGCAGACATTTCTCATTGTCAAGAAAAACCCTAAACCATTTTAAATGCCATTTTCTGAAGGTCTTTGAAAGGTTTGAAGACTATCTATCTCAAATATATTTCTGTATATTTAGAAAACCTAACTTACCTAACTATAAATTATAAGTAACTATCTATAGTCTGTATTCAATTATGCATTACATTTTAAAAGATCAGTATAAGCACAATACTTAATCAAGAGGAGAAATATTAGCATTACAAAATTGACCTTGATTTTGTCTCAATAAATGAAAAACAATACCCATACCATAATTCCCCTTTTTACCATTAAAAAAGAGATTGGCTGTTATCATTAGCTAATTATAAACAATCCCATTTAAATGACAACAAAGATTTATAAACAAGATGGGAATTGGGACGTGGCTCATTCCAACCTGCTTCGTGCTGGAAGGGGGCGCTGTTCATACCATGGGGATCATGACAAAACTCAGAAACCTGTATAAGTCCTTATTTTCAGGGTCTGTAAAGCTGCATCATCTTAGCTGGTTCAATTTTTGGAACATCTGGTCCACTGCTTCCGGGGGTCTTGGTTCGTCAAACCACAGAAGTCTGGAAGGAATCCTCAGCTTTTCATTTTCTGTGGAAACATAAGTAAAATATCCTTTCCCAAGTAACATATCCTTATACTTAAATTTTGAAGTCAAGGCATTTTCAAAAGATATAAGTTGAATTAATTCAGCAGCATTTATAATCAAGTGTACTTTAGCAGCTGTTCCTTCCTTAGCAATCAAAAAACTGAAAAACATAATAGCATACAGTGTCCAGACTCTCTGTGTATTTTCCATCTTTACGTGGCTTATTTATTTATGTTTTATTACTTTATTTATTTTACTTTTATTTATTTTTCTCTGAGACAGGGTTTCTCTTTGGAAATCTGCCTGCCTCTGCCTCTGGAGTAAATCCTACTGGCGTGCGCCACCACAACGCCGGCTTTTGTATTTATATACCACTTTGCTGTTTCATTTTCTCTCTCAATCTCACGTATTTTTTTAAACAGACTGTAAACCTTTAAAAGCTTTCCTTTATCCAAGTCTGACTTTACAGTAAATCTTTATGTTTTTCTGGCCACGTGTCTTATCTGTAAAACCGCGACTGTTTTAAACTGACGTTTTCAAGATGGCGGGCGTAAGCGTGACTCCAGCTTACCGCTTCAGTCCATGCTGACATCCAGCAAAAGCTGCCACTTCCAGCTGTGCGTACACACCTTTTAATCGTTAGCAGAGTCTCTTAAAACAACCTTGCTGTTTTTTTTTTCTTTTTATGCCGAGTCAGGAAGACTCTGCTAAGCCAGCCACGTGAATCTCGGCTTGTTGATAGCAAAACAGAGCACACCTGAGAAAAATGCTGCTACCAAAATCTGTGTTTCTCTCTGTTCTTCTGTTTCTAAAATTCCTTTGAAGCTTTTGTTGTTTTGCGTGGAAATTCAATCCCACTCCTGACACCATTCTGTTATGAGAAGCTTTCCTTGCTAGCCGCTTTGGTTTATCCCCCGCCAGCCGCCTGGGCTCTGCCGCATTGTAGTCCCCAAATAAACACACAGGAGGCTATATTAATTATGAAGCTGTTGGCCTTGCTTGTTTCTTACTGGCTAGCTCTGCTTTAGTAATTACCCCATAATTGTTAGACCTTGCTTTTCACATTTGTAATTTGAAAGAATAAGTATGTCTTTGGTTTCTCAAGACAGAGTTTCTCAATGTAACACTCCTGGATATTCTGAAACTCACCTTGTAGACCAGGCTGGCCTGGAACTCACAGAGATCCACCTGCCTCTGCCTCCCCAGTGCTGGGATTAAAGACATGCAGCACCACTGCCTGGCTTGTTTTGTATCTTATTAACTTTTGTTTATTTTTTGTGGTTTTTACACCATGCATCCCAGTCCCACCCATATCTCCCCTCCCCCAATCTGCCCTCCACCCCTGTTGTTGTTGTTGTTGTTGGTGGTGGTGGTGTGTGTGTGTGTGTGTGTGTGTGTGTGTGTGTGTGTGTGTGTTATGCTGGTATGATGTCATTTATTGCCTGTGGGGGGTTTTCAGGGGGTATAGTTAACCTTCTTGATAGAAGTATTCCTTCTAGTACCTTCTGTTTTTCTTCTCTAGGGCTGGATTTGTGGACAGATAAATGTGTAAATTTAACTTATGGCCTATCTTGTTTTCTCCATCTATGTAGAGAAAAGCAGAAACAAACATTTGGGAATATTTATGAACTTTTATCTTGCTGTAAATGTGATATACCAGCTGGTCAATATACTCCTTTTCTTGGGACAAGTTTTCTGGATGATTTGTCTTTTTTCTTCAGATATCTCATTTGTCCAGTGTCTCTGAATTCCTTCACTGGATACCTTTCTTCTCCTGAAAAGACAAAAATAAAACCATGTATTTTGGGGAGGTTCTTGTTTGGCAAGTTATAACAGATCAAATTTGTACAAATTTGCACTCCCACTAGCAATGGAGGAGTGTTTCCCTTTCTCCACATCCTCTCCAGCATAAGCTGTCATTGGTATTTTTGATTTAAGCCATTCAGACAGGAGTAAGATGGTATCTCAGAGTTGCTTTGATTTGCATTTCCCCGATGGCTATGGATGTTGAGCACTTTCTTAAGTGTCTCTCAGCCATTTTAGACTCCTTTATTGAGAATTCTCTATTTAGTTCTATAGCCCACTTTTTAATTGGATTCTATGGTGTTTTGGAGACTTGTTTCTTGAGTGCTTTGTAAATTTTGGAGACAAGCCCTCTGTCAGATGTGGGGTTAGTGAATATCTTTTACCATTCTGTGGGCTGCCTTTTTGTCTTGTTGATTATCTCTTTTGCATTACAGAAACTTCTCAGTTTCAGGAGGTCTCATTTATTAATTGTTGATCTCAGTGCTACTCGTGTTATGTTAAGGAAGTGGTCTTCTGTACTAATTCATTCAAGGGAATCTCCTATTCTCTTCTAAGAGGTTCAGTGTAGCTGGATATATGTTGAGGTCCATGTGAACTTAAGTTTTGTGCATGGCGATATACATGGATCTATCTGAAGTCTTCTACGTGCCAATATCCAGTTATGATAGCACCATTTGTTGAAGTGGTGTTCGTAGGTGTGTGTGTTAATATCAGGGTGTTCAATTTGATTCCAATGGTCTACCTGTCTATTTTTGTGCCAATACCGAGCTGTTTTCAAGAATATAGCTCTATAATAGAACTTGAAGTCAGGGATGGTGATGTCTCCGGACATTGCTTTATTGAACAGAGTTGTTATGGCTATCCTGGGTATTTTGTTTTTCCACATAAAGTTGAGAATTGTGTTGAGTGAAAAATATTTATTTATTTATTTATTTGTTTATTACATATACAGTGTTATTCCAGAAGAGGTACCAGATCGAATTGTAGATAGTTCTCTGGGTAGCTATTCATTTTCTTTAGGAATCCATACATCCAGTATTCTTTCGATCTGAACAGAAGACATCTCAGGAGGAGGAAAGATAACAGCTCATCTACAAAATCATATTCTACAATGGGTAAAATGACCTCATAAAAGGAAAGAGAAGTGTTTTGTTTCTTGTCTTCACAGGAAAACTCAACGAAAGAATACTGGACGTATGGATTCCTGAAGAAGAATGAATAGCTACACTGAGGCCTATCAAAAAACCAATAACTAACTGTGTGGTATCAAAGTCTAAATCTCTCTATATTGTTTTTTTATAATACCCATTTCTTTCTGTTTCTTAGTATGCTTTAGTCCCCATTCATTTAACTGAACCTGGTTCTGGAGTTGGATTGGCTCTCCTACTCTAAATTCAAGCATATTATTTAAATAAAATTCAGAATTTCTGTATTATATCGAAGAGCCATTGATATAAGACAGAAGAAAATAATATTAGGGACTGTTGTCTGTGGATTTCTTTTTCTGAAAAGTCTAATCTCCTTCATGTTTACCATCTTCCCTATTGCCACCTTTTCCAGTATGCATACTTATAAAAGTTTTAAAACAAAATTTCTTTCTTAACATTAGTGTTTAAGTTTTCCAGAGAACAAGGAATTTCCTGACACAATCTTCAACTGCTTCGGAAAGAGAATGGGGATCCACTTCCTTGTCTCCACCTGATTCGACTGGATGCATCTGAACTTCCCCGTATCATTGACTCCACCTGACTAGCACCATCCTGAACCCGACTTGGATCTACATCACTCAACACATCTCCAGACCAAAGAATGGATACAGTGCACCTTCTACAATCTGGCCAGAGCTTCAGACGAGAGCTTCAATTAACACTAGAACTCCAGTCAGGAACTTCAATCAAACATCTCCTTCCAAACAGAGACTGTCTAAGCTACTTAAGATTTTGTTACACTAATATTTTTCTTCTCACAGGTCCCCATGAGATTGTCATTGTCATATCTCAGCAGGAAGTAGTTTTGAGAATTCCATACCCCCTCTTCCTACTATTGATATTATAGGATAGTTTACATCTGTTAGTGTTAGTTTTCAATTATTTTAGAGTTGGGGTTGGAAGGTGTTCAGACTTGGGCATTTCTTTCAGATAAGTTTAGGTTTAGATGGGATAGATGTTTGAGACATTTTGTTCATTGCCACAAGTTAGTTTTGTTTTTAGTTTAAATATCTTTTTTAGACTAAAAGGGGAATTGTAGGGGGAAATTTAGGACTCTGCCATTAGCCATGAGGCACTCTAAAGACACTTACAGATATGGTAACTAAAGGGCGGAACCGTGCCATTAACCACCACTAGCATGCCCGCTTTGGGCCTGGCTAGGGGCTTGTATGGAGGAAGGAATAAAAGAATCAACAGCAGAGAGCTCGCCCCTTTTCGGCTTCCAGTTCAGTGGCAGAAAACTACTCCACTCATGTGGGTTGCTCATTTTTCTCTTGTAATTTCTACAATAAACAGTTACCTATACCCTCAATAAGTGTGCCCTTTATCGTTGCAGCATCAGAATTGTTCTTTCAAAGTCTGTGAAGAATTGTGCTGGAATTTTGATGGGGATTGCATTGATTCTGTAGATTGCTTTTGGCAGGTTTTCCATTTTTACTATATTGATCCTACCTATCCAAGAGCATTGGAGATCTTTCCATTTTCTGGTGTCTTCTTTAATTTCTTTCTTTAATGACACAAAGTTCTTGCAATATAGGTCTTTTACTTGTTCAGTTAGCATTACCCCAAGCTATTCTATGTTGTCTGTGGCAATTGTAAAGGGTGATGCTTCTCTGCTTCTTTCTCAGTCCTTTTATCATCAGTATAGTAGGGCTACTGATTTTTCTTGAGTTGATCTTGTACCCTGCCACTTTGCTGAAGGTATTTGTCAGCTGTAACAGTTCCCTGGTAGAGTTTTTTGGGTCACTTATGTAAACTATCATATCATCTGCAAATAGTGAAAGTTTGACCTCTTCCTTTCCAATTTGTATCCCCTTGATCTCCTTTGTTGTCTTATTGCTCTAGCTAGAACTTCAAATACAATATTGAAGAGGTATGGGGAAAGGGGACAGCCTTGTCTTCTTCCTCATTTTAGAGGAAATGCCTTGAGTTTCTCTCCATTCAGTTTGATGCTGGCTGTTGGTTTGCTGTATATAGCTTTTATTATGTTTATGTATGTTCCTGTTAACCCAGATCTCTCCAAGACCTTTATCATTAAGGGGTGTTGGATTTTGTCACAGGCTTTCTCAGCATCTATTGACATGATCATGTGATTTTTGTTTCTCAGCTTGTTTATATGGTAGATTACATTAATGGATTTTCATGTGCTGAACCATCCCTGCATCCCTAGGGTGAAACCTACTTGATCATTGTGGATGATTTTTCTGATGTGTTCTTGGATTCGATTGGCCAGTATTTTTTTTTGAGTATTTTTGCATCAATGTTCATGAGGGACATTGGCCTGAAGTTCTCTTTCTTAGTTGTGTCTTTGTGTGGCTTGGATATCAATGTTACTGAAGCCTCATAAAAATAGTTTGTCACTCGCCTTTAATCCCAGCACTCGGGAGGCAGAGGCAGGCGGATCTCTGTGAGTTCGAGGCTGGGCTGGACCGACAGCCTCCAAAACAATACAGAGAAACCCTGTCTCGTAAAAACCAAAAAAAACCAAACAAACAAACAAAAAAGTTTGTCAAAGACCCTTTTGCTTCCATTGCGTGGAATACTTTGAGGAGAATTGGTATGAACTGTTCTTTGAATTTCTGGTAAAATTCTGATCTGAAGGCATCTGGCCCTGGGCTTTTTTTTTTGGTTGGGAGAATTTGATGGCTGTTTCTATTTCCTTAGGTGTTATAGGACTATTTAAATTGCATATGTGTTCTTGATTTAATTTCGGTAAGTGGTATCTATCCACAAAATTGTTCATTTCCTTTAAATTTTTGAATGTTGTGGCGTATAGGTTTTCAAAATATAACCTGATGATTCTCTGAATTTCCTCAGTGTCCTTTGTTATGTCCCCCTTTGCATTTCTGATTTTTTAATTTGCATGTTAATTTGGTAAGTTTGGATAAAGGTTTGTTTATCTTGTTGATTTTTTCAAAGAATCAACTCTTTGTTACAATGATTCTTTGTATCTTTTTTTAGTTTCTAGTTTATTAATTTCAGCCCTCAAATTAATTATTTCCTGGCATCTGCTCTTCTGGGATGAGTTTGCTTCCTTTTGTTCTAGAGCTTTCAGTTGTGCTGTTAATTCTTTAGTTTGAGTGTTCTCTGGTTTCTAAATGTGGGCACTTTGTGCTGTGAACTTTCCTCTTAGCACTGGTTTCAAAGTGCCCCATAGGTTTGGGTAATTTATGTCTTCTTCATTCTCATTGAATTCTAGGAAGACTTTAATTTCTTTTTTTTATTTCTTCTTTGACCCAGGAATGGTACAATTGTGCATTATTCAATTTCCATGAATTTTCAGGTTTTCTGCAATGTGTGTTGTTGTTTAATTCTAGCTTTAAAGCATGGTGGTTGAGCCGCACCTTTAATCCCTGCACTCGGGAGGCAGAGGCAGGCAGATCTCTGTGAGTTCGAGGCTGGGCTGGACTGACCGCCTGGAAAACAATACAGAGATACCCTGTCTCATAAAAACCAAAAAAAAAAGCATGGTGGTCTGATAAGATACATGGAGTCATTCCAATTCTTTTGTACCTGTTGAGGTTTGCTATGTTGCCAATAATGTGGTTTAGCAGGTTCCTTGTGGTGCTAAGAAGAATGTATATTCTTTCGTGTTTGGATGAAATGTGCTTTAGATATCTGTTAGACCAATTGGGTCATAACTTCTATTATTTCCTTGTTAAGTTTCTGTCTGGTAGTCCTGTCTAATGGTGAGAGTGGGGTGTTGAAATCTCCCACTATAAGTGTGTGAGGTTTCTATATGTGATTTGAGTTTTAGTAATGTTTCTTTTATGAATGTGGATGCCTTTGTATTTGGGGCATGGATGTTCATTGTCTAGGTATTAACTTCAGAAGCCCATATATCTCTAGAGAGAATGCTGCCAGAGAGTCTTGGGTTTCAAGTTTTTGGTTCTGTGAAGACCATGGACCACTTCTGTGTGTAAAGATGTGAGAGGGTATGGAATAGGCTCACTACCAAAGTTTTAGGTGAAATCAAGCACTAAGCAGATGGAGTGATGAATTCTTTGAAATTTTAACTTGAATCACTGCTACAGGGAAATGGCAGAGACTGCCACATTTCCTAAAAATAATAAACACCACAGAGTGCTTGTGGACGGTACTGGTTTCACATGGTCACAATTAGCTGAATCTTCATGGGATATGATCATGACTTGTGCAAGGTTTGAGGGATAACTAAATCTCACTGGGCCTAAGAGACAGCATTCCTAGATTGGTAGTGAGACCATGTATAGAAGACCAACAGTGAGAGCATGTGTAGTAGACATTTCCTGAAAGGAAGCCTGGGTGTGTCAGAGGGCCTTGGCAACAGGAGAGAGCCGAGTCTGGTAAAAGATGATGTGGACCTATGGACAGCCAACACATCATTTCAGTAGATGCCAGCTCAGTGGCCCTCCTTTGGGGAAAGATGGGAGGTATATAGGCTTACCCCTCCTGAAATAATCCAAGCTTATTGTTTCCACTTGTTCCTGTTACCCGTGTCATTGGTCCTATGCCTACTTTACCCCAACCAGGAGGGACACCCATTGTGATCCTGCAAATACATTGTGTCTCCAGAATGCAAGACTGCCACAAAATGCAGTCCAGGAGTTCTACAGGGAATGAGACAGGCATTAGAAGATGGCATAGCAACTCATCTGTGATTGTTAGGTATTTTGTACCTAGGGACTCATCCATAATTCAGGAGATTACTACAAAAAATCTAAATCAAAAATAACAAAAACCACTAAAACAAAAACAAAAAACCATTAACTGCTCCAAGTCCCTCAAACTGGTAATATCTATGAATATTTCTTAGAGTGCTATGGAGGAAGTTTCCAGAACTAAAAACATTAGGGAATGACAAATATGTAACAATGCATTCATGGATGGAAGACTTAAAATAAACAACTTTAAATGCTCAAAAGACGTGATAGGCAGCAACTTGTATATTTGTATATTTGGAATGCCAACAATTTATAGTGAAATTCCTAGTCATTTCTGATAATCATACACAATATTTACAGGAGTTACCAAAAGGGACACTTACTATAATCATTCAACTATTACTGTTATTTTTTGTTTTCTTTTAGATAAGATCTCACTCTGTCACCACACTCAGACTGGTAGGAAACTCTGCAAACCTGTTACTTCATTCAGTCTCCCAAATCCTGGGACCACAGGCTTGAGTCACCACACCCAGCTCTGATTCAGCTTTTCAATTACAAATGAGATCCTACATGGTGACTTCAAACCTGTGATGTCTTTAAAACTATATGAAACACAATGAGTAAAGATGTAGCAAGAGCCCGCACCAGACATGATGAACACTCCTCTCTAACAAGCTTGATTCAAGCACGTCCTAATGAAAAGTGGGAAAGTAACCCTGAAGCACACACAGAAGTACAATCCACCTAGTTTATATTCATGTGTAAAGGGAAGCACAATACTTGTGCACAGACAACATCTCTGACAATACCAGCTGTTAGTAAAGGTGTTAAGCAACAGAACACTAATAACCTTGCTAGTGAGTGTCACACCGGCAGGACTGTTTTTTACAAATATTTGGGCAAGGCACAGTAGTGCCTACCTATCACCCCAGGAATTGGGAGAGTAGGGACAAGAGGAACGGGAAATCAAAGTCACTCTTGACTGCACAAAGCTTGAGGCTAGCCTGGGGGACATGAAAACCTCTCAATAAAGAAGTAAAACATTAGAAATCATCTAATAAATTAAAGATACACATCCCATGACTTAGTAATTAACTTCCTAGGCAGCTGGTAAGATGTTCCTGTGTATTAGACATCTCAGAGGAGTGTTGATACCAGCTTTGACCCCAACAGCTACCACAAGAAGCTACCAAAGGTTCAGACACAGAATTTGCACATGCAGTTAGAGATAATTCTCCATGGCAACAGAAGCTAACTTAAAGATAGCTGTAGAAACTTGGAAGAATGTCATGTAAAGGTGAAGAAACTAGACACAAATTATACACAGATTGATAAAGTTCAAAACCAGGAAAACTTTATAAACATATACAGTCTAAGAATTTATAAAGTGGTAGGAAAACTAAAGACAAAAAAAATCCCCCAGGAAAATGAATCCCTTAGTTTTAAGGAGGAGAATCTGACAAGCATTTGGAATAAGGACAAGTTCCACTTGACAGGTAAGTAACGTTCCCATATACTCATTTTATAATATTTTATAGTGTACATCTGAATTTTCTAATTTTCTGTATGGATACTACACATTACCTTTTTGCAAGCAAAGAATTAAAAATAAACAGCTATTTTATTGCAAATTCCCCTTTATGTAGACATCTCTTTTTTTGTTTTTGTTAGAGTTGAAGATATTTTTTAATATTTATTTTTTCCTCAATATATGTTTTTATTTAAATTAGAAGCCTGAATGCTTCACATGTCAATCCCAGTTCCTCTCCCACCCCTCCTCCCTTGTCCCTCCACCAGCCCCCCACACAATCCCCACATCCTTCCCCAGGGAGGTTGAGGCCCTCCTTGGGGGAATCTCCAGAGTCTCTCATTTCATCCAGGGCAGGACCTAAGCCCTTCCCAATGTATCCAGGCTGAGAGAGCATCCCTCTGTTTGGACTGGGCTCCCAAAGTTCATTCATACACCATGGTAAACATTGATCTATTCCCCAAGGCCCCAGAGATTTCTGAGGCCTCCTCACTGACACTACATTCATGGAGTCTGGATCAGTCCCCTGTTGGCCTCTCAGCCATCACTCTGGGGTTCCAGAGCTCCCCCTTGTCTCGTAAGCTGTCTTTGTGGTTTTCAATTGCATGAACTTGATCCCTTTGCTCACCACTCCTCCATCTCAGTCACCGGGTTCCAGGAGTTCAGTTCAGTGTTTAGCTGTGGGTATCTGTCTCTGCTTCCATCAGTCACTGGATGAAGGTTCATGACATATTAAGAGGATCAAAAGACTTCTCAAAAAAACCTTTACAACGAAGAAAAATGAAAGAGCTGAACCATATCAATGTACTACCTCTTTATTTAAAATATAGATATTTAAAACCAATTTGACAACTATTAACACTGATAACAATACTATCAATTATCTCCTGTGTGCAATGAGATAATTTGCCTGAATAAAACTTTTTTTATGGAGTATCAAACTGAATGCTTCCAGCTGGCTGTAAATTCATGCTAGTGCTCATCAAAACACTTTGGCTTGAAGTTTCTTGTTCTCTGGTCCCAGTCATTTTTTCCCATTAATTTGAGTATATAATGTGTGATTTTCAGCTGGCACAGTCCATCTGTCAGCTTTCTGGAGACATTTCATAGGTGTTCCGTATTCACTGCCCTGTAACAAAGAAAAAGAAAAATTAAGTGAAAAGAGTTGTAGAGATAATGGAATTAACAACCAGGAAGTCTGAATGAGAAAGTACAGAATGCACATGCTATTGAGACAGGGTTTCTCTGTGTAGAACTAACTGTCTTGGAACTAGCTCTTGTAGACCAGGCTGGCCTTGAACTCAGAGAAATGCACCTGCCTCTGTATCCCAAATGCTGGCATTAAAGCCATGAACCACTGCCCCCCTACCCCAGGATCAGTTTTTGTTACTGAAATTTCTCAAAATTTTTTGTCCAAAAATTTGTGTGGGTCTGTTGCAGACAGATGGGCCTTAATTACTAAATATTGCTGTGCATTTCCTAGAAAGTAGGAACAATCTTGTTTTGATTATTTATTTACTTACTCGTTGGGTGTGTCTGTGTACATGCTTCTGCTCCATGGTGGGCATGAGGGAGTCAGAGGACAATCTGTGGGGATTGGTTTTCTCCTCCCACCATGTGGGTTTCAGGGTCAGACTGAGGTTGCTGGGCTGGGCAGTCAATGTTCTTACCTGCTAAGATATCTCTCTGGTGAGAAACATTCTATACAGCCACATACTCTTGGCAAGAGTGATGAAAATTACTATGATATCTAACATGGGGTCCTTACAAAAGTTTTCATCAAATGTCCTTTCCAGGAAAATGAAAAGTGGTACTAGTAAGTCTTTCGCAACCTTGAAACACCTGCAGTGTACAGACTAATTTGTTCTGTGTTCTTTAGTCAAATAAACAAAGCAAAGCCCCTCAAAACCAACAATCTAAGGATGAACATAGAGGACAGTTCATGCTTCAAGTCTTACTTGCATCAAAACAGGAAAATCATACACAGGCCTCACAGTTTCCATACACTTTGGTCCATACTATGATCAAAACAGGAAGAAGTGCACTTGTATTATCAGTTTTTATTTGCATGGCATCTTTGGAATTGTTTAACACACACCTTTCTCCTCCATCAGAGAGTATAGACTAAAAGTATCCCCTCAACCAGTATTCCCAAGGAAAACCAAACAAGCAGGCACTGGTAAAGAAATAAAATAATGGAAGTTTTCTTTAAATCCAAAAAGGCTTTCACTGTCACTGATGTTTAAGGTACACATCTAGGGAATGCACTGAGAGGAAATGAAGAGAGGTAGAACTGGATGCGTTAGGGGCTGTGTTGCTCATCTCACCAAGAGCTCTTCATGGCTGTCTGCTTGTTCTTTATAACCATCTTGTTCTTTGTGAGACACCGATCCGGCTCCAAGAGCTTCAAGTTCATCCAAAAATCCACGGTCTCCACTGGCATGAATTAGATCAACTCTTGTCTGAATGAGAGTTGGAAGGAGAAGACCATTCAGAAACCATGACAAACATGACTGTCCAAAGCATGCCTACACTATAATGTACTTTTGCTAAGGATGACTGCCTCCAATTAGAGGACAAGATGCCAGTACTTGTTAAAATCATCAAGGATGATTTTTTAGAACCATCATTTTCTACGGAGACAAGTAAATCATATCATATATATATATATAATAGTGTATATGTATGTGTGTGTGTGTGTGTGCGTGTTAACATATTTTATTGACATTCAGAATTTCAAATTTATATCATGTTTCTCAAAGAGTGCCAGAATTGACTAAGATATTTTTTAGATGTTATAGGTGGAAAGTCTTATTACTATTTTAATATTTAGTACCCCCACTAAAATAGTTACAAGAGCTGGTAGGAAAAACCCCATATGTTAAAATATTGCCATTTGAAATATAAATTAATTATTGTAATTACCACATTTCTATTACTTTAGAATGTAAATACTGAGAACCTAAAATTCCTTGTGTTGTCTTTTGTGTGGTGAGAAATAACTATGTTTTCAGATCTCTACCTAACAAGATCTCCAACACATTTTCCCCCAGGTATACAATTTCCAAGAGCTAATGGCATTGCCACATTAACTTATTAGAATATTACTGTGAAAATTTTTACATCTTTAAAGAGATGGTGACAAAGGATATGTACCAGAAAGAATCTAAGGCAGTAAATCCCACACAAGTCTGAGAGAATTCAGCTTCCATGCCGTATTTTTGTATTTCTTTTGTTTCAGTGAATAACTTTAATACTAGAACTGATATTCTTACTTGAAAGACACAGAAGATAGGTTGCACTTGCTAGTATAATGATAATAAAACTACACAGTGTTAAACATAATTTGACCTGTGTCAATAGCTTTTGTTCTAGTGTCGGGAACAACATCTAATATAGTCTGTCAACAAATGACAAGCCTAACATGGGAGGAATTAAACAGCTTAATCTCATGTGGCCAATTGTGAGCAGCTGGGCTTCAGGTAGCCAATTAGATGACCCCAAACCCTTTTCCATAACCATTCAAGGCACCCTGTACCTTATTGGGAGTTCTGTCTGGAAGTATCCCCATTGTCTCAAAGTAGAGCTTTCTGAGCCCAAGTACCACAATTCACAAACCACAATTTCTGATTCAAATGAACTGAATCCTCTCCTTTAGGAACAGTGTATTCTCCTGAAGTCTCACTACATATAAGTTGTTTGATATGAACCAAATACCAGACTTATTAATAAAGTATCAGTCAAATTAATGAACAAAGATAAAAAGTTACCTAGAATATTTAAGTGAAAAAAAGCACTGAAAACTAACCTCAGAGATATTCAAATCTTGAATGAAAACTAAACTCAGATATATCCAAATCTTGAAGGCTTCTTTCGTTTTCTTTAATCTCCTGCCTTTTTGTAGTGTCCTCGCCTAGAGGCATCTGCAGCTTCAGTACTTTTTCTATATCAGAAACCCTTTTCTCTGCAATTTCAAGTTGTTTTTCTGTTATAAATTTAGAACGCATTTCAGCTACTTGGTTCTCTAACTGTGCTAGTCTCACAGTTAATGTGCAGATGTCTATTACTGTGTTGTCTCCTGTCAGAGGATTTACATTGTACCTATCTGTCATTTCCGGTTCTGATGCTCTCTTCTCTTGGAAGTACTTCATGTACTGCTGAAAGGTCTCCAGTTGTGCTTGACTAACAATGGCTTCAGCTATTTTTTCTACTAGTAAATTTTGAGGAATATTGATCTTCTTTTGAAGAAGTTCTGGTTTTGACTTTCCTTGCTCCAGGGTTAGTAACTGTGTTTCTAGACTTCTGTAACCTTTGCAGTTTTGTTTAAGGCAACTGAAAGCAGACAGGGTTTTTAGAAGCTCAGAAGAGTCCTGGGCAGAGACATCTTCTGGCTTCAGTGCATCAGCCTGGAGCTCATCAGCAGCCATGCCAACACTTTTCATAGGTACAGCGTGCTGTTGCTCCTGGTCCATGTGTCCTTTGTTCTGAGTTCCTGTTACAAAAAGTTATGTTTGTGAGAAAAGTATAGTAAATGCCGAATAATACATTTTTTATGATTAGAATAAGAACAGAGTTCAACTGAATTAAAACATAAAACACTGACCACATTTTTTTACCACAGGCAAAACTACGTACATTCCAAAGCAAAAACTCTCCTGTATGTGCATACACAAGGAATATAGTAAGCAAATAATGTTAAAATGTTAATCGAGAATAGGGAACAGAAAGAGGAATGAGACGACAGTCAGGGTTTCTGATTAGTTTTGTACTTTATCATGTTAGGTCCATATCCCTGAGCTACCTCTTCATGTTTACAAGTTTGTGCAACAAGGGAACACAAGCACATATGAGGATCCATGTGGTTAGTGCATGAGAGCAGATTCATTTCCTACATCTACTACTTTTCTCATCTGTGACATTTGATAAGATGGTCTTCAGTTTTGTTTTGTGAGCAATTGGGATGAAATGAACTAATGAGTGTAAAGATTAGAGTCTGGTGTGTAGAAAGGACCTCGTGAATATTAGCTGTTGGTAGTGTGGGTGATAAAATATAGACAGCTAAAAGTAAAAAAGAAAAGAACCTTGTAGAATTTTTACACTAACTGATGTGCCAACACTGTATTCAGATCTGGGATCTATAGAAAATACCTTTTCTAAAATAATGCCATTATTATATGTTAATATCAAAGAAAATCAGCCAAAAAACCTCTTAGTAAATAATTTGATGTATTTGATACCATGGGCTTACCAACCTTTCTGCTTTGCAAGGAAAACTATGAAAAAATCAAAGACCAGAGACTTAATATATTAAAAAAAAAACAATTTGTTTCTCTTTGGATGTGAGCCTAGCCTTTAACAGATAAGCCTTCCCTCCAGTGGGGGGAAAGACAGAGAGGGAAAGCAATGAAAGAGAAATTGATAGAGGAAGCCATTATGAGGGTTGAGAAATCTAGCATTAGGGACTTTACCAGGAATTCACAAGGATGACACCAATGAAGAACCTAAGCAATAGTTGAGAGGCTACCTTAACTGCCCTTCCCCTGTTATCAGATTGATGCCTACCTTAATTGGCATGATAGTGCCTTCATCTAGTAACTGATGGAAGCAGTTACAAAGATCCACAGCTAAGTACTGGGCAGAACTCTTTGAGTCCAACTGTAGAGAGGGAAGAGCGATAATATAAACTAAGGGGTCAAGACTTGTTGGGGAAACCAACAGAAACAGCTTTCCCAAGCAAGTAGGAGCTGACTCCAGACCGACAGCTGGGGAACCTGTATAAGAGGAAACCATGCTCCCTGAATGTGTGTTAAAGTTGGGGGATTTGGGGAAGTCTATGCTGCTGCTGGTAGTGAAATCCGTAATTATCCTTAGTGCAAGTACTTGCTTTTTAGAGCCCATTTTCTATGAATAGATACACTGCTTGGCCAAGAAACAGGGGAGAGGGCCTTGGCCCTGCCCCATATAATATAACAGACTTTGATGACTCCCCATGGGAGGCCTCACTCTCTCTGAGCAGTGGATGGTGGGGAGGGAAGAGCGGAGATGGTGATGGGAGTGGGAGGATGGGGAGTAGAGGGAACTGGGATGGGTATCTGAATAAGATTCTTTCAGAAAGATAGAAAGAAATAAAATGATAATAGCAATTTTTAGAAAAGAAAAAAATACTTTGTTTCTTAAAGATACTCAACGTTTTCCTTTGAAAAATCACAATGATTTTGGGCTCTGTGCAAAAACACAAGAAATAAGAAGAAATAAGATAATGGTAATTATAAAACTCAGGTGTTAATAGCAAATCACAACATACTTTTATTATAAAATATGCTGTGTTCTGTTAAAAGAAAATGAAAGGAACATAACAGACAACTATAAATTAGAAATGTTAGTTGAAAATCAAGGGTCACCCAAATTTTGAGTTGTGAGTCTCCTACCCAATAGCATTGCATGCAACTGTGCACATCTGCTCCAGGAGCTGCATCGACCGCAACATCTGCTGGCCCTAGGAGAGGAAACAAAACTATACTCATGTCTCCATCTCCCTGAAATACAATAATTCACATCTGCACACATTAAAATGCTGATGTCACTGCTACCCACAGTTCCATGTCTCTTGCATATGTTGTATGTATGACATGAAATCTTTAAATCTTAAAACTTCCAGCCCTAAACCTGTGCCAAACTACTTTGAGCAACCCCCCCCCAGAGGGGAAAAATGTATGTTTAATTTCTATATTGATAAAACTAGACAAATTCCAAGTTTATAGATCCAAACTATACATTTAAAATCAAAGAAGGTTCGATATTAGGATTTAAAGTCCATAGTCACAAAGACACATATTTCCCACTCAACAAGCTATAAAATCAAGATGTAAAAATCAGCCATTATGAAGTTAAATGTTCTGTGAATGCTTCTAAATGAGATGTCAGATGTCTTCTGCTCTCTCTGGCTTGCAAGTCCACACTGCCCACACCTGCTCATGACCAGCAGCAGATGAGGGTTCACAACACACTCATGACCTCTCTCCCACTAAAAGATCTCTCTTTACCCATTTCCTAAGCATGCACCCTCAATAAATGTAGCTTTTTTTCTTTTTGATACAGATGATTGAGAATAAATGAATAATTCTATTGTCCTGTTAATGGTTAAAGCCTTAAAAGGCAAAATAGAAAATATGATTACATGAAAATGGTTAATAACTCATTTGCCTTTAAAGTATATTTTCTTATGATTTTTCAAGTTTGTCTGTAATACATACAAATAACAGCACTGGAGAGGATAGTTTGTCACATGAGCATCTGAAGAGTAAAGACAGGAGAGGAACTATAAGACACAAAGTCTCAGTACATACGCTGCTCCACTGGGCCAGCCCCTGCTCTCAAGGCCTCCTTCTGCCTGGACAGCAATGCTCGCTCCTCCTGTATTTGCTGTTGCTCTTCTTCGTGTTCTTGAAGTCTCCCACTCATGCATAGCAACTCGTGCTCTAGATGATCTATCGTGCAGGCGTTTTCCTGAATTTGTCTTTCCAAAAGAATTCTTTCATCCAAATTCCCATCAACAATACCTGTAAGACACAATGTAGGGAAATGGAATTGCTTCTAATTTAAATTCAACATGATGCTTTGTTTTTTGAGACAGGGTCTCACTAGCATACCCTAAGCTAGCCTTGAACATTGTGATGCTCCTGCCTCAGCCTTCTAAGTATTGAGATAGCAGATGTGTACATCTAGGCCAAGCTTACCATCAGATGTTAATAGTAACAATAAAACCATCCTATTAGCAAAACTTTCAATCACTTCATCCTATTAAAAGCCTGCTGCCGAGCTTTGCTGTCATGTTGCAGGAAGTTTCCTTGCTTACTGTACATAAACATGAAATCTCCCTAAACTGTCTAGTAGTTTGCTATAATAAAGAACACAACACACATATGTAATACAGTTTATTATACATATGGAAATAAGCAGAATCCTAACATACATCAAGTGTTGTGAATTTAACCACATTTAAGAATTACTAGAGAAGGTTGATATTGTAAGCAATTCTAGAAGATCAGCACCCTAAACAGCCTGAGAGAATAGAAAAGGATATTAGAGGTTAAATCTGCAATAACATTTAATTATGACCTCATAGCATACAAATAACAGCTTTAGCCTTAGTTTTCTCACTTTGAGGAAAAAACCTCAGACTCACCACCATCTACATTTGAATCATTGAAATTTTTAAATGTTACCTCTAATTCTATAAATTCTTTTACTAATGTTCATGTGTGTTTGTGTGTGCATTCTTAAATTTTTTATTGGCTTAGGGAAACTCAGAGGACAAACTTTAATAATTTTTCAATGGTGACTTTCAATTAGACTGGGGGTTTACAAACCTGTTTTAAGACTGAAACATCTCCTGTATCAGTGACCAAAGGCAAGGCATTTACATTCAGCTTCATTGAGATCAACTGCTGGATTCTCTCTGGACCTGGACTGTTCCTGTACATGCTCATTCAGTTCATGTAGGCACCTCGATGACTCTGTTTTTACTTGGTTCTGTCTAAATGACTCAAGCATCTCTTCTGCTTTGTAACATATAATTATGACATGATTAATTATATTAATATATTGGCTGTTTAGAAACATATTTTATATTATATTTAGAATTATGTATAGTTAGATGCTAATATTAATGTCCTTTATGAGACATTACTTTTATCTAAGCTATAAACTATTATTTTACTTACATGTTAAATATAAAACTTGGTAGTTATATCTTGGAGATGCACAAAGTACATATAAACTTACAGATTCCCAAGACTATCTGTGACCCTGTCATACATACAACTACTTGCTTTTAGAAGGTTCAGATACATACTGATTGAGACAGGCAACAAGGAAGTCCTTTTAGGGGCACAGATGACACAAGCAGGGACAATGCCTTCTTTGAATCCACAGAGCTGAACCAGTAGCAGTGAACCATTTCCCTCCTGCTTCAAATCTGTGCCTCCAGACTGTTTTGCCATCCTGCCATGCATGAATGAGTGTGCTGATAGCATTTGAAGGGTACTTGATTTGTAATGTTTCTATAGCCTATGATTTTTCAATAAGTGGAATACCTTTAGAAACTTTAAAGTTATTTACAAATTCTTTCAGAAATACAAAGCTTTTATTTATTATGCCTATGTCTTATAGTTTCATTATGGCACCCCTGTGATTTTCTTTGTGATGACATGTATTAGTCTACCACAAAGTACACTAAGTACTAAAATAGTTAAACAGCCATAATTATTTATAATTAATTAATGAACAGTATAATTACTTATATAGATAACATATTGATACAATTATTAACATATTATATTAATATATATGAACATTAGTATTACTTCTGTGCTCACATCTGAGTACTATTTACAGTAAAACTCAGACTGTAGTGTCACTAATCCTTATGGTCACTCTAAATCTATGGTTCTCAATCTTTCTAATGCTGCTACACTATAGTACAGTTCATTATGTTTCAGTGACCCCAACCATAAAGTCATTGAACCAGTAATTGTCCAAAATATCCACATGCAACAATTCTTGTCTTAATAAGATGTTTAAAATATCACTGAGAACATTATTTCAATGAGAATTCATATGAAATGTAAAATATATCACCACAATAGAATAATGATTTTATATAAACACCTTTACTTGGGAAAAGGATTTAACTCTTTTTAAATGTAAAATACACATTTGTGGAGATTGCAAAGAAACATGGCCAGAAAGTATGAACTCATCTGTACAGAAATACTTTTTTTAATTTAGTAGCAACAGCTGTTTGCAAAAGTACCAATCACTTCCGCATAAGCATATATAAATCTCTCCAGTAAATTACTTAATTGCTACCTACTAAATATGTGAACTCTCTTAGAGTTCAAAGCCATAACCAACAGAGGTGCATTTTTTTCCATATTTCAAATGTACAACAGAAATTCAACGAAGGATTTGAAACAAAATAAAATCCTGCTTTATATGAGTAAATTGCCAAATCCTTAATTTTATCTGTCATTTCACGAGATTTAAGCTAGTTTGCTTGACAGTATACTTAAAAATTTACAATACGAACTAGATGGAGATCACAGCTCTGCTGCTGGAAGTTTGAAGTGTGGAGCTCCGGGATGATTCCCTATGTGTCATTCACTGTTTAAGAGTTTTATGAAGATAAGACTTTTGCTACATGAGGACCCATTCATCAGCACCAGGAACTGGGATCTTGGGGATTCCTGAACACTGGTCGAAAGATGGCCTGTTTTGTTTCCCCACAGTGAGACCAGGGTACTGAAACTGATTTCCCAAGAATAAGGCAGTCGTGTGTGTGTGTAGTGTGTGTGTGTGTGTGTTGTGTGAGTGTGTGTGTGTTATAACAACAAAGAAAAAGAGGCGTGAATCTGAGAATTAAGAGGGGCACATTGGGGAGATCTGAGAATGGAAAAGGAACAGAGGAGCTAATGTCACTATACTTTAATCAAAATGACATAAAACCAGACAAAATTTAAACAAAATTTAACATGCTTAGATAAGAAAACAACAAGTCTACTTGATCATGGTGGATGATTTTTTTTCTGATGTGTCCTCAGATTTGATTTGCTAGTATTTTATTGAGTATTTTTGCATCAATGTTCATGATGGAAATTGGTCTGTAGTTCTCTTTCTTAGTTGTGTCTTTCTGTGGCTTGGGTACCAAGGTAATTGTAGACTCGGAAAAAGAGTTTGGCAGCGAACCTCCTGCTTCTATTGTGTGGATTAGTTTGAGGAGTATTGGAGTTAACTCTTCTTTGAATTTCTGGTAGAATTCTGCACTGAAGCCTTCTGGGCCAGGATATTGTTTTGGTTGGGAGACTTTTGATGACTGTTTCTATTTCATTAGGGGTTATAGGTCTATTAAGATTGTTTATCTGTTCTTGATTTAATTTTGGCAGGTGAAATCTATCCAGAAAAATGTCCATTTCCTTTAAATTTTCAAATTTTGTGGAGTACAGGTAACATGGTATGTACTCACTCATATATGGATGTTAGACATGGAGCAGGGCATTGCCAGCCTACATTCCCACTGCCAGAGAGTCTGGGAAGAAGGGAGGACCCTAAGAGAGATATGCATGGTAACCTGGAGAAGGGTTATGGGATGAGATCTCCTAATTGGATTGGGAGGGGAGAGGAGTGCAGAAGGGATGGGAGTAAGAGAGAGGGAAGAGAGAAAGGGAGAGGAGGATATAGAGGGTCAGGAAGGTTGAGCCAGGGTAAGAATAGAGGAGAGAAGGATGAGAGATACCATAACAGAGGGAGCCATTATAAGTTGGAGGAGAGATCTGGCACTAGTGAGATCTTCACAGTTATACCAGAATACACCAACTGGTGTTAAGGCTACCTTAAATTCCCTCCCATGACAATGAGATTGATGACTTCCTTATATGTCATCCTAGAACCCTCATCCAGGGGCTGATGGAGGCAGAGAGAGATACCCACAGCTAAAAACATAACTGAATTCTTGGAACCCAATTGCAAAGAGGAGTGTTGAACAATGGAATCCAGATCAGGCTAGGGAAACCAACAGAGGCAACTGACCTAAACAAGGGGGAACGCATGGACCCCAAACTGATGACTGAGAGGCCAGCATGGCACGGATCCAGACCACCCCTCTCAACCTGTGTTTCAGAGAAGAGGCCTCGGCAATCTATGTGGTCTTGGGGAATAGGGAAGTATTTATTCCTGGCATACAAATACACTCTGGGAGCCCATTCCACATGGAGGGATGCTCTCTCAGTCTGGACACATAGGGGAGGACCTAGGCCCTGCCCTGGATGATGTGGCAGACTTTGAAAATCCCTCATGGAAGCCCTTATCCTCCCTGAGAAGTGGAGGGGAGATGGAGTAGGGTGGGGCTTGAGAGGATTGTGGGTCCAGGGGAGGAGGAAAGGGAGCGGGAACTGAGAGTAACATGCGTAAAAAGATAAATAAAAAAAGGAGACAAAAACCCACCATGACCAAAAAGCCAAAAGAAAGAAAGAAAGAAAGAAAGAAAGAAAGAAAATAACAAGTACTAGTGTTTACTTTTCCTTGGGCTAAGAAAAAAATGCAAGTCTTTAAAAAATGTATTAAATCTTTTCTCCTTAGTAAATAGCTAACAAAACACATTCATAAAAATGATAGCAAAATCAGGGTATTTAATGTTTAAAAATAAAGGGAAGAAATAATACCTCTATTATGATGATGACGTGGTCAGGTCGACAATTTCCACGGCAAACTGTTTTCTGTAAATCACTGTCTTTGAATACCATTGAATCAACACTAAATATAAACAAAAGATGGTGGTTAATGTTAATAAGGGTTTTGAGTCATTTTGTAAAGTTTATAGCATAAAATCATATAGTGGGAAAGGGGAAAAAAACATGAAACATGATATGTCAAGGCTTACTGATACTATACCATAAGTCACAAATTTTTCTAACTTTTTCACTTAAAAGTAATGTGATGACAAGAGAATTTTCACGGATCAACAGATAAACTTTACACCATTTTATAAAGTATATTAATATATTCATACAGGCATTAGTTTTATGGTTATTAATGATACATTATCTAGTAAAAAGTCTGCCAAAATACCAATTTTATTAAAACATATTTAACACACACACACACACACACACACACACAGAAAACAACATTCAGAATGAACACCATCAGTGGGAATGAGGTAAATGGGCAGGAAGACAAGGTTCCCAGTTACATAGGGACTTTTGGAGTTTGCTGTTTTTATTCTACTCTTCGTGTAGTCTTCAGCATGTGTCTCTATTTTACATTGTTCTACAAACATTCACTAATTTATGTTTTTCTAAAACGTTTAATACCCATAATAAA
This sequence comes from Mesocricetus auratus, assembly GCF_017639785.1. Classification (NCBI taxonomy): domain Eukaryota; kingdom Metazoa; phylum Chordata; class Mammalia; order Rodentia; family Cricetidae; genus Mesocricetus; species Mesocricetus auratus. The sequence continues at coordinate 20,524 of NW_024429258.1, read as the reverse complement.
AATAAAGCAACATGAACATTTAGGAACACAGGAGACGAAAAAGGGAGAAAACTATAGTTTTCATTTTTAGGAAATAAAATTACTCAGTCCCCATTCACATGTATCCATACTGCCTTTTTTGTTCCATTCTGTATTTTAATTTTCCAATTTCTTACTTTTTCTTTTCTGCTCTACTCTTCTTTCTCCTATTCTCTTTCATGTTTTGTTCTGTCTAAAACATTCCATACACAAATGATGTTATTGTCTAGCTTTATCACTTAACTTCTGATGGCATCTAGCCCTTTCAAACATTCAGTAATATAAATAATGCTACAATCTCAAATACTACAAAGATATCTTTGATGTTTGCCTCCTATTTCTCTGTGATAAAATCCTAATTGATGTTAAGTGCAATATCCGGGATCCTGACACTTCATGGGCTATGACTTCATTCTGTAAGCTTTATAGGTATTTATCACAAATTGCAAAAGACCAGTTTGGTTAACACTGAATTCACTGCTACCATTTAGACCTAATGTGTCCAAACTTCCTATGTGGTTTCATCAATTACATAAATGAAGTCAAGTCCCATATTCTCTACCAAAACACACGGGTCCTATTATGTTCTCTATACTTCCAATGGCATGTCTACCATATGTATCTGTAATCATCCCTTATTCTATTTTCCTGGTATTCTAGCACAAGATGGATACCTTGGATGTGCTGACCGTCCATGGATGGTCTCAAAGCTTCCCTGAACTGTCGGGATCTCTGTTCCATAATGAGCTTCAGTTGATTTCAGCTGCTGCTCTAAGGTGTTCACAGGGCTCTCTAACACCTGAAGCTGCTTTTCATGTTCTTTCATGTCTTGACTCTCCGGCAGAGAAGAAAGTTCACTCTCATGACTGATGTCTGTGTCATAGGAACAGAACCAAAGGCACACTTTGGTCCACGTTTCTTGGTGACAAAGCAGCATTACTTGTGTGTATGAAAAATAATTGTGATGGTTTAAAACATGCTTTTAGTTATAACTTTTTCTTCTTATTTAAAAAAGCCATTATGATTCAAGACTACTTTTACTATCCTCCTGTTTGTAGAATCACAAAATCTAACAAAGTTTCAAACAATTTAGAAACATAGAGTGTGAGAAATTATAAGGACAAAAGAGAAGAAGAGTCTGAACTGTCACGTTAAAGATGAGAAAACTGAATGAGAAGATGACCATGAAGGTTCATCAGATTACCACAGGGTTTTAAGGAAAGCCCATTTGGGTGTAAAAGTACTGCAACATGTGTGGCGACCACCTCGACCAGCAAAGAAGATGTGACTCTTCTCCAAGCAGTTTATTCAGGAACCTTGAAACAGTCTTCTTCTTCTCTCCGGGGGAAAAGCCCGCCCACAGCTTATATGGCCTAGGCATAGCCAACCCTAGCATGCTACTTGGCAATAGCAGATAGGTCCACACACGGAAGCAAGCCGTGGACCCAAGCCTTGGCCAAATATGGAGTTGTTTACTCTGAGAGTGCTCACAGTCGGGAGGGTGGTAGGCGGAAGCCGGCGCCATCTTTAAGGCGCAGCACATCGCAGCTCTCCACAAACATGTTCTACACTTAAAATTTACCAGTGTTCTGTAAACCAGCCTGAGAGCATACTGACAAAATCCCTGATTCCTCTTCTGCCACATTTTCCTCTGCAAACTCAAGTTTCCCACCATCTGTTTGTGTTCGTGAATCTATTGAAAACAGAATAACGATGACATAAACATACAATCCGGGACTTTGAAATCTATATTAAAACAATTGAAGAACTTTGAATTAAGTTTTTTTAATCCCCTATATTTTTGTTGCTCTGAAACAATCAAACACTTTGTTTCCTTTTGATAAGTGATTCACTGTCATATTCATGGGTATGAAATTGTATTACCAATGCTCTTTTATATGCAGAGAAACATTCACTTTCCAGAAACAAATGTTTAACAGCAATTTAAACTGAAAGCCCTTTGAAAATTTAGTACAAGCAACAGACTTTTAATTACCATTACTTGACAACTTAATTTTTATTTATGTCAGGATGATGAATTTAAGTAACTGACAAGTAGTATACTGCTCATTACAAAAACACACTGTCCCAAAATTTAAGAATCTGCATATTCAACATTAAGACAAGGCAAAGGAAGATTACAAAATCACCTTAAAGGTACACACAAACACCCACATACCCAATGAGATAGAGAGAGATTATGTGTGTGTGTGTGTGTGTGTGTGTGTGTGTGTGCATCTATCTCTTCAGAGAGTTTATTAACTAGCTGAGGAAATAAGACCATTCGAGAAGCAATACTTATGACATCTGAGTACAATGACAGTGACTCTGAGGAGAGACTGAAGTGCATCTGAACAACTGGGGAAGAACCCAGATTTCACCTGGGTATTAATAGTTTATAGCAAGGACTTTCTGGAAAGGCTCTGTGAGATGACCTATGCACTAAGAAGTAAAATCAATGACCTGTTGACAGGGGCTTATATTGGATGAAAAGGGTAAATAAAGCTCGTTAAGTAAAGTACATCTAAATTACAAGGGGAAAGGGTCTTGACTTGCTGGACAAGACCAATATAGTATGCTAGGAAAACCAGTCAGTATCAGGAAACAAAGAGTTCTAAGAGGCTATTTTCATTGGTCCCTACTCTTTTTATTAGGTGTCCTCTACCACATGCCTACCTCCTGAATATTTTTTTTATTTCCTTGCTTGTGTGTGTATGTGTGTGAGCACACATGGTTGCATATGTACAATATATATGGGAATGCATGCACAGGGAAGTCAGAGGTCAACAGCAGATGTTTTCCCCTTCAGTTTCTCAACACATCTGGAACTTCTCTATTAGACTGGAATGGTTGGCCAGCAAGCCCCAGGGATCCTCCTGTCTCTACTCTCAAACTGGGATTACAGGACATGCCACCTTTGCTATGAATTTGGAGGCTTTAAACTCAGGTCCACTTCTTGCACAGCAAGCACTTACTGAGCTGCTCTCCAGCCCCTGAGGACACTTGAACAGGGGAATCTTACCTGTCATTTCCCAGGGGAAATAATAAAAAACACCAGACAATATAATTACAGCCTAATACTTTTATATCTTTGCTCAATTCATTCATAAATACCTACGGAGCCTTTACCATGTGCAATCCAACTGCTGTGGTAACAGGAAAGAATAAGCACAGAATTCTCTTACTTGAAAGTTTGGAGTCTTAGATCTTGAAAATACCACAGGGAAGGCTTTACCCTCCCTGGGTAGCAGAAAGGGGTTGGGGGGCAGCGGAAGAGGGGATGGAGGGGGAACTGTGATTGACATGTAAAACATGACTGTAATTTAAAGAAAAAAATTTATATATACAAAAAAAGAAAGTTTGGAGTCTTGTGGAAGAGGTAGATCTATAAACAATTATAATAAAATGAAAAGTAATGAGATACAAACATATGCTTAACAGAGAGCTTTGAAACATGAAAGAAAGTAGGCTATCCAGGCATCTACGCCAAGAGAAGCTCAGAGAACAGAGGAAAAATGTCTAAGCCTAGGAAGGCAAGAGAGGATGACACAAGAAAGTGACATTTAAACCAACAGGAACAAGAAACAGGCACCCGGAGGAGGAGGAGTACCACTAGGAAAAGGAAAATCATTCAACAAAGCCCAGGAGTGAGAGTTTCAGTTCCTCTAGCTGAGAGGCTGATGTAGTGCGGTCCTGACCTGATGCTAAAGGACCTGGCATGGTCTGCGTCACAACTGTGGTAGCATATAAAGTGTGTTACTTTTGTTTGTGCTGCATTTGTTTAACTCTGTGAAGCTGTGTTACTGTGTCTGTCTAAAACCCCTGGTGATCCTAATAAAGAGCTGAAAGGCCAATAGCAAAACAGGAGCAAGGATAGGAGGGTGTGGCAGGCAGAGTGTAAACAGAAGGAGAACTGAGGAGGTGGAGCAGCAGGAGGTCCAGGAGAGGAGGACATCAGGGCTCAGCTGCCCAGCCACCCTGATACCCAGCCAGGAAGCTGAAGGATAAGAAGGAAAATAAGACAAGCAGAAGTAAGAAGGATAAAAGCCCAGAGGAAAATGTAAAAGGGCTAGAAACAGCCAACATAAGGCCAGGCCCTCATCACTAAGAATACGTCTGAGTCTGTGATGGTGGCCGTGCAAAAGCCAGAAGAGTAAAAGAGCAAAAGCCTCACACAAGGCACAGATAACTGGCAGTGAAAAACTCACTCATTACTCAATGTGCAGAGGAGAGTGTAGAGAGAGTGCTAGATGTCTGTCTTTAGAACGGCCTGCTTATGAGCTTTTCTCTTGGCATTAATTGAGAAACCTAGTGAAGAGCTCTCTATGCCTATACAGACCTCTCCATGTGCTAGCATGGGCAACATTGCTGCTTAGAAAAAGCACTATGGTCTAGTCCGTGTGAACACTTGTGGAGGCTGCTTATCTGCACTTGATAGAAAACTTTGGACTCCTAAGTTACAATGTGCAGTGTGGGTACACGATGTGCACATGTTATTACACTCACACTGGAAGAACTAAAGTGACTCTACTGAAAGAGGACGTGTGCACCTGCTTCCTTTGGGACTCTGGCCATGAATCCTTTCAAGTCCTTCCATGGATGCCTTTGCCTGTGTGCTTCTGTTGTGATGGGACCTCGCCCTATATACAACTAAAAATCTTGAAAAGTTACAAAACCTTTTAACAGAACTGAATGCCAAAACTGTGTCAAATAAATGAAGGTGTCTTTTGCCATATTTTTCTACAACTTGAAAATTTGAATAGACATCTTGTTGAATTTCTAATTCTATTAAGTTACATTATGTTGTACAAGTCATCTTACCTGATTTTTAAGAACACATTATAAACTAACTATACCAGAAGAAAATTTACACAGATGATACAATGTAATAATATGATTTTTGTGCAAACTAACTAATCATCTTCTTCAAAATTTAAATACAGGACCATTGCCTTAAGAAACAGGCTGAGGGCATACTTCATTGATAGACTGCTGTCCTACAGATTGCCTTTGTGGGGGCTGAAGTGATGGCTCAGAGGTTAAGAACACAGGCTGCGCTTCCAGAGTCAAGGTATCTACACAATTAAATACAATTGTTTCATTTGCTTAATATTTGACATTCACATACACTTCATCATGACTCAGAGAGTTACAGATTACTCAACTTCTCCAAATTTCTTCAGCAGACAGATATAAATGTTCTCAGAGAAACATAAATGGTTAATATATTTCTACTAGCCTTTTCTATATTCACTTATTTTTAGAATTTCTTGAATAACAGAACAGCAGATAATAAAATAAATACAAAGACCATATTTTACACCTCACAGACCTTGCTTAACTGCATCTGCAGTGTCACAAACTTGTTGTGTTCATCTGTGGTTTTACTTAGATGGTTTTGAATGGCATCATGAAACTCTGGATGAGAAACAAGCATTACAATCATTTCACTTCACTGTATAAGTTCACCTTTATAGAAATTATAGTATACCTAATTACAACCCTAGAAAGCCACCTGGAAGTAATAGGTCCCATATATCTAGTAATATTTTTTTAAAAATCATGACTCTGAAATAAGTGTTATGAAATTAACTTGAAAATGTCATCCCAATATACATTCTGTAGCTACTTGTTGGGGGGTTGTTCATTACCTATATAATATATATACTGGGAAGATACAACTGTGTAGTAACACCAAGAAATTTAAGTTGGAATTTGTCGAGTGCAAAACAAAACCCTAAAACCATGAATGAAGAAATTAATGTCCTTCTTTGTTTAGCCAATGGGTGGCCTGGAATTATTATGCAGACCCGAAGGCCTAGGACTCACAGATATCCACCTGCCTCGCCCCTGAGCATGTGCTACCATACTTGGAAAAGGATATTTCTTACTGTAGCTAACTCCTCAATGGTTTTGTCATTCACTTCTAAAATTATAAACCATTAATTTAAACTTGGTAAACAGTAATTTCTTTTTTCTTTCTTTCAATTTTTTTCTTTTTTTATTTCTTTAATTTTAAATAGCTTGCTTCACATGTCAATCCCAGCTCCCTGTCTCTGCCATCCTTCTGCACCTCCCCACCATACCCCCAGATCCTCCCACCCAATCCCCACTTCCATCCTCACAGGGCATATCTAGAGTTTGTCATTTAGCTCAGGGAAGGGTCCAGGCACTCCCCTAAGAGTCCAGGCTGAGAGATCATCCCTCTTTGTATTATGGACACACAAAGTCCATTTGTATGCCAGGAATAGATTCTGGTCTACTGCCCAGAACCCCATAGGTTGCCCAGGCCTCCTCACTGACTCTCACACACTTGGGGTCTGATCAGTCCCAGGCTGGCCTCCCAGCTGTTGGATCTGATGTCCAAGAGCACTTCTTTGTTCAAATCAACTGTCTCTGCTGGATTCACCAACCCTTTATTTGCCAATTTGCTCATCGCTCCTCTCTCTCTGTCACTGGGTTCTATGGGTTCAGTTCAGTATTTAACTGTGGGTGTTTGCTTCTGCTTCCATCAGTCACTGGATGAAGGTTCTCATTCCTCATCTCTAGGGTACCATGCATATCTCTCTTAGGCTATTTCCTGTTTCCCAGACTCTCTGTCAGTGTGGCACTGCAGAGTGTCATTCACTTTTAAAATTATAAACCATTAATTTAAACCTAGCAATCTCAGTAATTTCTTTAAGAACTTAAAAGGAGCTACAGTTGGAACCGTTAACAGAAAGAAGTAGAATAAAGAAATAAGTGGGAATACAGAAATAGCGGTGAAAGAAATAAGCAAAGGTAGGAAGTCTTAATTATGTGCATTGTATGATTGTTACACTATAAAGACTGAAAGTGTACATTAAATCACATAAATTTCATCTCTAAAGAAAGATACTAAGACAGAAAACTTATCTATAATAAAGTTGTGATTAAAACTAAGTTTATAAGCAATTGACATAAGCCAAGTGAATAATGTTTAACACTATGGTAAGGTTTTTACCTTCAACTTGGTATCTATATTCTTGCAAGTTTACCCTTCAAAAGAATTCTCTTTGTCTTCTATATTCATTTCACAGTTTAAAGGACAACAGTGTTCATCAAGAAAAGCTTGCATACTCTGTTAACAAAATTGAATTATTTTAAAATAAAATTTTGATTTCTTCTAAATACTATTAAAACATCATTAACCTAACTGCAAAAGGTCAAAAGAATATGAATGGAATCTTAATTCCCTCTTGTTCCACAAAGGAAATCCATCTGCAGAAGAACCATGTTTCTTTTTTATGTGAAATTATTTTTTTCAGTAAAAGACTGATAATATTTTTTATTTTATTTTTTATCTTAATTTTAAATAGCTTGTTTTACATGTCAATACCAGTTCCTTCTCCCTCCCCTCCTCCTGCACCCCCAATCCCGCCCCAGCCTCCCACCCTATTGGCAATTCCTGCCACATAGGGGATATCTAGAATCTGTCATTTCACTCAGTGTAGGGTCCAGGTACTCCTCTAAGAGTCCAGGCTGAGACAGCATCCCTCTTTGTGCTATGGACACACTATGTCTGTTTGTATTCCAGTGATAAACACTGATCCACTGCTGAGGGCCCATAGGTTGCCCAGGCCTCCTCACTGACACTCACATTGGGGGGGTCCGGATCAGTCCCATGCTGGCCTCCCAGCTGTCGGTCTGGGGTCCAAGAGGTCTCCCCTATTCAGATCAGTTGTCTCTGCTTGTTTTGCCAGCCCATTCTTTGCCAATTTGCTCATCGCTCCTCTCTCTGTGTCACTGGGTTCCTTGAGTTCAGTTCAGTGTTTAACTGTAGGTGTTTGCCTCTGCTTCCATCAGTCACTGGATGAAGGCTCCCGGGTGGTTATAGACATCAATTTCATTATCAGGAATGGGCATTCGAGGTGCTCTCTCCACTATTACTTAGCTTGCCAATTGGTGTCATCCCTTTAGATCACTAGAGGTCACACTGGTGCCTGATCTGTCTTTCTAACCTATGATTCCCTCTTCCCCCTATTCAACCCCCCCAGTCAACCTTCCTGTTCCTCCATGATCTACTCTCTCTTCCCCTCCCCCTCTTCTTCTCAGCTCCCACTGCCCCCCCCCGCTGTGTTCCCCATCTGTTCAGAGGATCTTGCCTCATTCCTCTTCTCTTGTGTACTGTGCATATCTTTTAGGTTCTTTCCTGTTTCCCAGACTATCAGTGGAAGTGCAGACTGGCAATATCCTGATCCATGTCTAAAATCCATATCTGAGTGAGTACATACCATGTTTATCTTTTTGCAACTGGGTTACCTCACTCAGGATGGTTTCTTCCACTGCTATACATTTACCTGCAAATTTCAAGATTCCATTGTTTTTTTCTGCTGAGTAATACTCCATTGTGTAAATGTATCACATTTTCTCTATCCACTCTTCAGTTGAGGGACATCTAGGCTGCTTCCAGGTTCTGGCTATTACAAATAATGCTACTATGAACATAGTGGGGCAGATGCCCTTGTTGTATGAATTTGCCTCATTTGGATATATGCCTAAGAGTGGAATTTCTGGGTCTTCTGGTAGATTGATTCCCATTTTCCTGAGGAATCTCCATACGGCTTTCCAAAGTGGCTGTACGAGTTTGCACTCCCACCAGCAGTGGAGGAGTGTTCACCTCTCTCCACATCCTGTCCAGCATAAATTGTCTTCGGTGTTTTTGATTTTAGCCATTCTGACAAGAGTAAGATGGTATCTCAGCATTGTTTTGATTTGCATTTCCCTGATGGCTAAGGATGTTGAACACTTTCTTAAGTGTCTCTTGGCCATTTTAGCCTCTTCTATTGAGAATTCTCTATTTAGATCTGTACCACACCTTTTAATTGGATCCTTTGGTGTTTTGGAGACTACAAAAATGATGTAATTTTTTTCTATTTCCTGTTAAAATTGAATATATCATGAAGTGTTGGTGTCTACACTCTACCATGACACCTACTCCTACTCTCTACTTTGAAAATATCTCATGACTATGTCTACTATCCTGGAACAAACATCACAAGGGGAGAAGTTCAAAACTGACAACTAGAGAGGCCTGCCACACCTCTCTGAAAACAAGATAATCTATAAAGGGAGAGATTATACTAGTGTCCTTTCTACAATATGCAAGCATTTTTTGGTGGTCTGTACAAATACAAAGTTAAAAATATCCAGCTCAGTGTTCTGCAGAGCAACAGATAACCCCACTATTGTTTAAAATATCATTTCATGTTCCATGTTCTGTGATTTGATAAGACATCTAAGTTAGTTTTGATTTGAATTATTTAAAAGCCAATTGTTGATTGCTACTATTTCTTGCATTTTTAAAAGTTAAACCACAATGTCAGTTAATGATTGCACATAACTTCTCAGCAGAGCCAGAAATATAGCATTTTAACCCTCGGCACTCTCAATGAGCAAACTGTTCCAGAAAGGTTAAGTATTACCCTCTGAAAAGAACAATGCTTATGCTGTCTGCTCTGGTGGAGATACAATTGATCTGTTTCTTTGTCCTTCTTATGTGCTAACAGAGATTGAATCCAAGACCTTAAACTTAACAGGCAAGCACTGATTCACCAAGTCACATCCCTCTCACTGATTTCTTTTATTCCCAAATGGCTATCAGAAAAAAGCCAAGTGTTCATTGAAAGCTTAGGACTCAGGAATGTTAAGTACAGTTCTGTACAAAAGGAATTCAGGAAAATCCACATGAGTGGATGGGTCTTCTCAGTGAATCATTAGCAATGTAAACTTTGCACTTCTTGTCCAAAACCACTTTTAAGGTAACATTTTACCTTTGACACAGAGCAGCACTCCTCAGACACTGCCTTTTGAAGTCGTCCAATGAGCACCTGTACAGGCTCTTTGTCTTCACCTAGCAGAAGGTATAGCACATGTGATCCATTCACAGTACATGTGTAAGTAATACTGTCAGAGTTAACTGTTCCAACTGCAAGCTTCCCAAAAACAAGACACATTTTAATTTTTTCCAAATTTATTTTTCATTGTGCAATGTAACTGTGTCAAAGGGTGTAAAGCAGTGACCTACACTCCAACACAAGCAATACATCCATATACCTATCCATTAAATACATCAATACAAACATCAAACAAACTACTACAAATGAGTCTTCACTTTTTATTGCACAGAGATATAGCATAGTGGTAGGGTGCATTGACCAGTATGTGCAAGCCCTGGGTTTCAGGCCTAGTGCCACAAAAATCAATCAATCAATCAATTAATTAATTAAAAGTATTGCAAAATGCAGTCCATTTTCTTCTCCTCTTTTCGGAAACAGTTAACATTACTCACTAAACTGCTTTATTACCTACTAATAGAATAATCAACTGTCAATAGAACACACTGGACAGACTATCTGAAGACCATATCAACACAAACAATGCATGCAAATACAAGCAAAATCTTACCAAATTAAAAAACCAAATGAAATGAAATGAAATTTCTTGAAATGAAAATCTGCATCCATCTTTAAGTAACTCTTGAAATCTGACTGTTTTTCAGCACAGAAATTCTTCTGCAGATTTCAAAAGTATCTCATTCTTAATGGTAAATACCTAAATATGAGAAAGTCAATATACAGTAACCCAACACCCAACATCAAACTGAATGGAGAGAAACTCAAAGCAATCCCACTGAAATCAGGTGCAAAACAAGGCTGTGCACTTTCGTCATAACCATTCAGCATAGTACTCAAAGTTCTAGCTACAACAATAAGACAACAAAAGGAGATCAAAGGGCTACAATTGGAAAAAATAGAAGTCAAAATCTCGCTATTTGCTGATGATATGATAATATAAATAAATGACCCCCATAATTCTAGCAGAGCACTCCTATAACTGATAAACACGATACAGCATTAACTAAAAAAAAATAAAACCATCAGTAGGGTGTTGGTGGTGCACGCCTTTAATCCCAGCACACAGGAGGCAGAGTCAGGCAGATTTCTGTGAGTTTGAGGTCAGCCTGGTCTACAGTGTGAGATACAGGACAGCCTCCAAAGCAATACAGAGAAACTCTGCCTCGAAAAACAAAAAACAAAGAAAAGAAAACCATCAGTAGAAATGGTATATACAGATGACAAACAGGCTGAGAAGGAAATCAGAGAAACATCACCCTTCACAGTAGTCACAAATAACAGAAAATATCCTGCAGATGACTCTAGCCAAGTAAGTGAGAGGTCTATATGAAAAGAACTCCAGGTCATTAAAATGAAATTAAAGATATGAGAAAATGGAAAGATATCCCAAGCTCATGGACTGGTAGGATCAGAATAAAAATGACAAACCACCCAAAAGTAATCTCCAGATTAAATGCAATCCCATTCAAAATCCCAGCACAATTATTCACTGACCTAGAAAGAAAAATACTCAACTTCATATGGAAAAACAAAAAACCCAGGATAGCCAACACAATCTGTACAATAAAGGATAATCTGTGGGCATCAACATCCCTGACTTCAAGCTCTACTATAGAGCTATAGTAATGAGAACAGCTTGGTACTGGCATAAAAAGTGACAGGTGGAGCAAAGAAATCGAACTGAAGAGCCCGATATTAACCCGCACATCTATGATCACCTGATTTTTGACAAAAAAGCTAAAAATATAAAATGGAAAAAAAAGCATATTCAACAAATTGGTGCTGGTATAAAAGGCAGTCAACATGTTGAAGAATGCAAATACGTCCATAACTATCACCATTCACAAAACTCAAGTCCAAATGGATCAAATACCTCAATGTAAATCCAACCACACTGAACTTCATAGAAAAGTAATTGGGAAATACTTTTGGACGCATAGACACAGAAGCATAGAAGACCACTTCCTAAGTGGAACAACAGTAGCTCAAACCCTGAGAGCAACAATTCCTAAATGGAACTTCCTGAAATGAGAAGCTTCTGTAAAGCAAAGAACACCATCAACAAGACAAAACAGCTCCCTACAGAATGGGAAAAGATCTTCACCAACCCTACATCTGACAGAGGACTGATCTCCAAAGATCTCAAAAAACTAGAAATCAAACATCACGTGAATACGTCTAGTTGCTCTTTTTATTCTTTATACATATTGCACATACCTAGTGTAGTACGTGCATATGATACCAAGATAGTTTCCATTTCACCTTCTTGGTGGGATTTAAGATCCTCCATCTTAGATTTGTTTTGTCTCATTAATTCTTCTTTCATGTGCATTATTTCTCTTCCATACATTTCATCTAGCTCCACTTGGAGGTGATCTACATTCCTACTTGTTTCTCTCTCTGTGCTCTGCTCTTTGCCAGTGTCTGTATGGTTATCTTTGTAATCTTTCTTCTGGAGTTCTTCTACTCTCCCCTTGAACTCTTTAATTCCTAAAATGCAGTGTTTCTCTTTTTCTTTACAATTGGCTAGCTCCAGTTTTAAGCTTTGGGTCTCTTGGTCCTTTTCTCTAAGCTGTTCTTTTAAGTCTCCTACTAATTTATCAGTTTCTAACTCATTCTGCAGGGCAGCAGATTTATTTCCTTCTTCTTTTATTATTTCCTGTAAATCTTCAATGATGGCTTGTTTTTCTAATTCTTGGATGTTGTTATTTTCTACTTTCTTGTTCCTTCAGAAGGAAACAAAAGAAAAGTACAATGATTTCTGGTAACTTTGTCGCTTAACTTTATTAACAAAATAGAGATGGAAGTCACATTTTTACATCTTTTTATAAGAAGTAACTGATGTGCCCACCCCTCAATAGTCCCCATGGTAAGGTTTGTGTACATAGACACTTAGGAACAAACAAGAGTTCTAGAGCAGCTCAAACCTTCTTAGGAAGAAATACAGAATTATATTTGCTGTGATTAAACTTTAATTAATATAGGGGTGAACCATCAGAAAGGACAGGAAAGAATATGATAGTAATATATTGTATGAAAAATTTTAAAATAATAAACATGTAATGAATTATTGTCTCTGTTACTTTTAGAAGTGCTGTAATCTATTCATAATCGCAGATACAGCCAAAAGTTATTTCAGAGGTCCAATGCTCTGAAATTCATGGATGTTTCAATCTCAAATATCTGTCTAAAAGGCTCTGGTGTGATATTACTAAATATTTGTTAAAGGAAGATTCCATTTTCTCAAACTATTTGATGTCTGATTGCAGAGGATAGTAAGCTCTTAATTACAAGTGTAAGAGAGGTCAGTAAGCAGGCTCAACCCCAAAAGCAGAAAAAACAAAGCAGCTTTTTGACGTTCTCAGGTCACCACCCCAACACTGCCACATTTTCTTCACACATTGGAGAAAGTATCACCAATTAAAGATTAATCATAACTAATCACTAATGAAAGACTGTTTGAAATACACTGACTGATTAACAGAGAATTCTTGCTCAAAACGATGACTGCAGTAGTTTCTAAATGTCATTCCCTGGGTTTGGTGCATTAGTTATCTTGTTAAATACACAAAATTGTGAGCTTTCACAGTGAGTCTCACTCCAAAGATATAATTAAATAATTTCTTATGATACATATTTTAAAAGTATAAACTAACTGAAGAATCTCCTGTGTTTTTTATGTGTGGGAACGTCTGAGAAGGCCTGTTGGTCTCAAAGAACCTGGGGCTTTACAGGACTGACAAAATGAGTGAGCAGCTCCAAAGGCCACATATAGCTCTTGAATAAAAGAAGAATAAGACTGCTTTCAACAATTCAGTGTCTTCCACAACTCTTGAAAAACCATGATGGGGTTCCAGTGACAAGTGCCTTTGAATACTTAAGTCCTTAAACAGCAGATTGTAACAGTCAGAATAAACCTGCATTTTCATAACTAGTTACAGGTCATGCATACTTCTGAAGTGAATTACAAAACATTCATCAAAGATAGACTAAGCTCCTACTATGTGCAAGGAATTATGAATCCTTAGAATAAATCAACTACCTAATAACCCAAGACTCCCCCTTCCTCCTACAGATTTATGCTTCTTCATCAGAATCAATACTAATTCATTTAGGGTGACCAAAAAGCCCTCATGACTATGTTCATAAGTGAGGATTCAAAGGACGTGAGGGTGTTGGACAGGTCAGGAATTGTGGAATGCACTACAGGTAGAAGAAAGTGTCGGGCAAAATACTTAAGCGGAAGCAGACTGATATATTTAAGGACTCCGAGGAGGATGCTTAGTCTGAGAACAGTGACAGTTGAGTATGTGAGAATAGTCAAGGGGGTCACAGGAACCTATTGTGCAGGACAGAATAACACTGAAGTTAGGTGATCTGTCTGAAGTTATGAGGAGTATAGTGCTGGCCCTCAGTTGACTGTATAGAGAAGAGACTCTAAGGAAGAATTAGAGTAATTAGTCCTCACGAAAGAGCAGGGACTAGTGGGTGGTGAGGAATGGTGTGGTTCCCATGACCTGTGAAAGCAGAGACAACAGGAATTTTTCATAGATGAGAAGACAGGTATGAGGAAAAGAGGAGGAGTCAAGGCAGATGGAGAGAGCTAAGAAAGGCACACTTTGAAAAGGCGCAGGTTTGCTTTAGACATTGCTGAATGTCAGCATTCCATCAAAAAGGGAAAGAAACCCAGTGGAATGATCTATCTAACACTGCTAAGGAACTGGCTATGTCAATGCCAAAGTAGTGAAGACACTGCAAACAATACACAACAAATATATACTCATTGTCTGGTTTAATCCTGCACAATAACATCTTTATGAAAATGCAACCAAAATTCCCATGGTAAATATCTTCAGGTCACATTTATTTCACACATCTAAAAGTCACAGAATGATCTCCTATTTATTCCTTCTTATGTTTCTGATCAACATATTTCAGTCTTAAAATAACCTCTTTGTATATACTGATGCATGACAGACAGCACACAGATGGATACCTTGGATGTGCTGGTGGTCCATGGATGGTCTCAATGCTTCCCTGAACCGTCAGGATCTCTGTTCCACAATGAACTTCAGTTGCTTTCAGCTGCTGCTCTAAGGTATTCACAGGGCTCTCTAACCCCTGAAACTGCTTTTCATGTTTTTTACTGTCTTCACTCTCTGGCAGAGAAGACAGCTCACTCTCATGACTGATGTCTGTGTCTGTGTCATAGGAACAGAAGGAAAGGCACACTTTGGTCCAAGTTTCTTTATGACAATGCAGAAATACTTGTGTGTATTAAAAATATTTGTGATTCTTTAAAAACATGCTTTTAGTGGTAACTTTTTCTTCTCATAATAAAAACCCAGTGTGATTCAAGATCACTTTTTCTATCCTCCTGTTTGTAGAATCACTAAGAAGTTTACACCATTAAGTTTCAAAAAATTTAGAAACATAGTGTGTGAGAAATAAGGACAAAAGAGATGAGGAGTCTGGACTTTCACATTCAAGATGAGAAAACTGAACAAGAAGATGATTATGAGAGGTCATCAAATTACCACAGAGTTTTTTGTTTGTTTGTTTGGTTGGTTGGTTTTTGGTTTTTCACGACAGGGTTTCTCTGTATTGCTTTAGAGGTTGTCCTGGAACTCGCTCTGTAGACCAGGCTGGCCTCAAACTCACAGAGATCAGTCTGCCTCTGCCTCCCGAGTGCTGGGTTAAAGGCATGCAAAATCACTGCCCAACCACAGGTTTTAAGGAAAGCACATTTGTAAACATTGGCTATAAAAGTACAGTAACATGGTCTACACTTAAAATTTACCAGTGCTCTCTAAACCAGCCTGAGAGCGAACCGACAAAATCCCTGATTCCTCTTCTGCCACATTTTCCTCTGCAAACTCAAGTTTCACACCATCTGTTTGCTGTCCATGAATCTATTGAAAACAGAAGAACGATGACATAAATGTACAATCTGGGACATTGAAATCTATATTAAAAGTATTAAAGAACTACACATTATGTGTGTTTTTTAAAAAATCACCTACACTTGTGTTGAAAAGGGAAAATAAAGCTAGTTAAGTAAAGTACATCTAAATTACAAGAGGAAAGTATCTTGACTTGCTGGACAAGACCAATATAGGATGCTATGAAAACGAGTCAGTAGCAGGATAAAAATTAAGTTTTAAGAGGCTATTTTTAAAAAATATGTATTTATTTTTTTATTTTGTGTGCATTGCTGTGAAGATGTCAGATCCCCTGGAAATGGAATTACAGACAGCTGTGAGCTGCCATGTGGGTGCTAGGAATTGAACTCAGGACCTCTGGAAGAGCAGCCAGTGCTCATAACCTCTTGAGCCATCTCTCCAGGCCTTCAGAGGCGATTTTAATTGGTCACTACTCTAATAGGTGTCCTCTACCACACACCTACCTCCTGAATGTTTCTTATGTCCTTGCTTGTGTATGTTTGTATGAGCACATGCATGTTTCTGCATATACAATTAATATGGGGTGCATGGACATGGAAGTCAGAGGTCAGCAGCAAATGTTTTCTATTTCAGTTTCTCAACACATTTGGAACTTTTGTATTAGGCTAGACTGATTGGCCAGCAAGCCCCAGGGATCCTCCAGTCTCTTCCTCTCTGAAACTGAGATTAGGGGACTTGCCACATTACTATGAGTTTGGAGGGATTAAACTCAGGTCCACTTCTTATGCAGCAAGCACTATACTGAGCCTTTCTCCAGTCCCCTAAGGACACTGAAAAAGGTGAATCTTACCTCTCACTTCTAGGGGAAATAATAAAAGCCACCAGATATTATAACTTACAGCCTAATACTTTACATCTTTGCTGAATTCATTCACACATACCTACTGAGCCTTTACCATGTGCAATCCAAGTGCTGTGATAACAAGAATGAGAAGCACAGAATTCTCTGATTTGAAAGGGTGGAGTCTTCGACTTTGAAGATACTGCAAGGAAGGCATCACCCTCCCTGGGAGCAGAAAGGGGATGCCAGTGGGGGTTGGTGAGGGGCAGCGGAGGAGGGGATGGAGGGGGAACTGGGATTGACATGTAAAACAAGACCGTTTCTAATTTAAAGAAAAAATTGTATGTATACAAAAAGAAATTTTTGAGTCTGTGGAAGAGGTAGATCAATGAACAATTATAATACAATGAAAAGAAATGTGATACAAACATATGCTTAACAGAGAGCTTTGAAACATGAAAGAATGCTAACCAGGCACCTGCGCTAAAAGAAACTTAGAGAACATAGGAAAAAAATCAAAGCCTAGGAAGGCAAGAGAAGATGACACAAGGAAGTGACATTTAAACCAACAATAACAAGAAACAGGAACAAGTAAGAAAGACTTGAGGAGGATGGGTACCACTAGAAAAGGAAAAACAAAGCCCAGTAGTGAGAGTTTCAGTTCCTCTGGCTGAGATGCTGGTATAGTGTTGTTCTGACCTGATATGCAAGGACTTGGCATGGGCTGCGTCATAGCTGTGGTAGCATATAAAGTGTGTTACTTTTGTTTGTGATGCATTTGTTTAACACGGTGAAGCTGTGTTACTGTGTCTGTCTAAAACCCCTTGTTGTCCTAATAAAGAGCTAAATGGCCAATAACAAAGTAGGAGCAATGATAGGAGGGTGTGGCAGGCAGAGTAGAAATAGAAGGAGAACTGAGGAGATGGTATTGATAATAGGCAATGCTATAAGGAAACAATATATTTATTTACCAGAGAGAGAGTCGCACAAGCTGGGAGTTAGAAGCATGGCTGGCTTCCAAGTGAAAAGAGAGAACTCCTTTTCCTTTCACTTCCTTTTATATCTGCCTGTGCTAATTTACTTGGCCCCGCCCTCATGGGCAGATAGCTTTGTGGGGTTCACTCCTACTATTCCCCTTTTAGTCTAAATAGAAGATTTAAATTTGATACAAGCTCAAACATAGACAACATATACACATAGAGGGTGATAATTAAGTTATAATCTACTTATCGTAAGCTAAACATATCCATTCCACCTAAATTCTAAACTTATCTGAAAGGGATGCCTAAGTCTGAACACCCCTTCCAATCCCAACCCTAAAATAATTGCAAATTAACACTAACAGGTGTAAACTATCCTCTAATATCAATAGTAGGGAGAAGGGACATGGAATTCTCAAATTTACTTCCTGCTGAAGTGGGACGATGACAATCATGGGGACCTGTGGGAAGAAATTATTAGTGTAACAAGAGTCTTAAGTAGGTTACTTAGTCTCTGTTTGGCAGGAGATGCTTGACTGAAGTTCTTGATTAGAGTTCTAATTTTGATTAAAGCTCTTATCTGAAGCTCTGATCAGATTGCAGAGATGCACTGTATCAGTTCCTTGGTCTGGAGATGTGTCGAGTGATGTAGTTCCAAGCTGGTTTCAGGATGGTGCTTGTCAGGTGGAGTCGATGATGTGGGGCAGTTTAGATGTATCCAGTCGAATCAGGCGGAGTCAGGGAAGTGAATCCACATTCTCTTTCTGAAGCAGTTGAAGATCGCTGTCAAGAAATCCCTTTTTCTCTGGAAAACTGAAATATTAAGGTTAGCACAGAAATTTTTAACTTTTATGTGTATGTATACTGGGAAAGGCAACCCTAAGGGAGATAATACACATGAAGGAGATTAGAGTTTTAGAAAAAGAACCAAGTATACACAGATGACAGTCCCTATGTTTGTTTTCTTCTGTCTTAGAAAGTCTGAATTGCATTTTAACAATATGCTTGGGTTTAAAGCAGGAGAGCCAATCCAACTCTAAAGCCAGCATTAATTAAATGAATTGGGAGTCAGGCATATTAAGAAGCAAAGAAAATAGAAATCACAATAACAAAATAGAGAGATTTAGACATTGATAACATGTTGTATTATTGCATGTTTGGTGGTCCTCTGGGTAGCTCTCCTTTCTTCTTTAGGTATCCATATACCTAGTATTTTTCACTGTTCAGAACTAATTTTTCCTGTAAAGACACAAACAGAACACTTCTCTTTCCTTTGATGAGGTCTCCTTACACATAGCAGTACATGGTAGAAGATGACCTTGTAGATGAGCCATCATTTTTCCTCCTCCTGAGACGTTTTCTGTTCTGATCAAATCTTAATTAATTTAGATGGGACCCAAAGGTTTTCTTCTCCTGTGGAAACAAAAGCAAAACCCCTTCCCCAACGTAACACATATCCTGGTTTCCAGACTGAGGTCATAACATCCTTAAAATACACTGGTTGGTTTAGTTCAGAAGTCTTCTCTGTAGTCCAGTGTCTTTCTGCTGCAGTTTGTCCTTTTTCATCAGCATTAAGAAAATTCAAAGTTAGTAAAGCGTTATGTAACCTGTGTTTGGGGGTCTTTGTTGCCCCTGGCTGTTTATAAAGCATCTCTTTTAAGGTTCGGTTAGATCTTTCAATTACCGCTTGTCCTGTGGGATTGTAAGGTGTACCAGTTACATGTTTTATATTATAATATTTGAAGAATTGTTCCAATTTACTGGAGACATATGCTGGAGCATTGCCAGTTTTTATTGTTTTAGGTATACCCATAACTGCCATCACCTCTAAAAAGGGAGTAATAACAGAATCAGTTTTTTCAGAGCTAAGGGCAGTAGCCCATTGGAAGCCTGAGAACGTGTCTATGGTATGTACGTATTTCAAACTGCCAAATTCTGGGAAGTGAAATACATCCATTTGCAAGAGTTCATTTCTGTGAATACCTTTAGGATTGCAACCTGCTGGTAACGGAGTTTGATTGTAGAATGAGCAACTGGGGCAATTTCTTACTATTTCTTTGGCTTGTTGCCAGGTGATAGAAAAATCCTTCTTTGAATCTTTGCTGTTAACATGGTGTTTCTTATGAAATTCTGAAGCTTCCAACATATTACCTACAAATAACCGATCAATTTCATCATTGCCTTGTGCCAGAGGACCTGACAGACCTGTATGGGATCTGATGTGTGTTATATATATAGGATGAGTCCTGTTTCTGGTGGTTTCCTGTAATTGTAAAAACAATGAGGTTAATTCTGTACTATCAGGAACAAATTCTGCGGTCTCAATGTGCAAGACAACTCTCTCTGCATACTGAGAATCTGTGACTATATTGAGAGGCTCTGTAAAGTCCTTAAGTACCATGAGAATGGCATATAATTCTGCCTTTTGTACAGAGTTGTAAGGGCATTGAACTACTTTATTTATATTTCCTGATTTATACCCTGCCTTACCTGCTTTGTTTGCATCCGTGTAGAAGGTAAGAACTCCAGAAATAGGTGTTTGTCTAACGATACGTGGAAGAATCCAAATTGTTTTTTATGAATTTGATTCTCCCTGATTTGGGATAGGTATTATTAATAATTCTCAAAAAGCCACTGAAAGCTATTTGCCAATACTCATTATCCTTAAATAAGGAGGAAATTTCATCATTTGTTAAAGATACAATAATTTCAGCTGGATCTTTCCCAGTCAGTTGACCT
This sequence comes from Mesocricetus auratus, assembly GCF_017639785.1. Lineage (NCBI taxonomy): Eukaryota > Metazoa > Chordata > Mammalia > Rodentia > Cricetidae > Mesocricetus > Mesocricetus auratus. The sequence continues at coordinate 168 of NW_024429258.1, read as the reverse complement.
ACCAAGAGAGGTTCATTTGCTAGCCATTTTAAGGGCAGAGCATTCAGTTGTTGCATAGGTTTAACATTAGCATCCTGGTTTTTTACAGCCTGTATGTTTGGCATCTGCTTTCTATAATGCCTTAAAACATTTCTTCTACCATCTAGAGTTTGTCAATAGAAAACACGG